>NC_141823.1:21651256-21822506 GCF_982586985.1 Callionymus lyra | reverse complement strand
TTATTCATCTGATTCAAAATTTTGATTAAAGTCATGTTTATCACATATTTATTTTTCTTTTAACAGAGGTCAAGTTGCATTTGTCACAGGAGGTGGATCTGGGATTGGTTTGAGAATTGCAGAAATCTTCATGAGGTGTGTGAAAGTGAACATGGCACCTGTCTCTCTTTTTTTGGTTGTTACAATCAGTGACTTTAGTATCCACCATGATTGTACTTGAAACCTCTCAAAATGAGTATTCTTCATATTTTATAGCTGTATTTCACATTTCTTTGTTAAAGTGAACTCCATTCATTTTTTATCAATGATGTTTTTCTTTCTCTCAGAAATCTTCTAATCGTTTAATTAGTCCACCCCTATAATATTAGTAGTACAAAAAGTAAGATATAGATTGTGTAATAACTCACACTTCCATAGAATGCTTAATTGTGTTTTAGATGCTTCACTTGCATTAAAAAGGCTATTAAAATTGCACTAGAATAAAGGTTTCCCCTTTCTTTCAGCTTCTTCTTGCTTCACGCAAAAGCAGTTTCTTACATATTATATTACATGTGTTTGACTCGTTCTTCTCCTGACATAACAGTATTGCTTATTTTCAGGCATGGGTGTGACACGGTAATTGCTAGTAGGAATATGGAGAAGCTGACAGAGGTGAGTGTTTGATTGGTAAACACCCCTGGAGGGAGAACTTCAAAAATTATGAATTTGCTTACTCGCAGGCAGCAAAGAAGTTGTCTGCCGTTTCTGGACGAAAATGCCTACCTTTGTGTATCGATGTGAGAAAGCCAGAGACTATTGCAGAAGCTGTGGACGAGACGCTGAAAGAATTTGGCCGTCTGGACATACTTATCAATAGTATGTGTTCTCTGATATTCAATCAATAAACTTAAAACATATAATGTTGTTGTTGGCTTTGAAAGTTAAGTTAAATATTTATATAGTTAATATTGAATTAATGTTCTGTTGGCTTTATTTTTAATGTTATTTACTATATAATTTGCCTACTTTACTTTTGTTTCCACGTTACAGCTGCATGTACATTGGTTTTTGTAGTTCAATTTAGTTTTTTAGTAGATTGCTAAACTAAAAAATTAAATTAAACATGATGAATCTAATGGTAGTCTTCCTTTCTTCTTCTGATGTACACAGATGCCGCTGGTAACTTCCTGTGTCCGGCCTCTGCGCTCTCCTTCAATGCCTTCAAGACTGTTCTCGAGATTGACACGATGGGAACTTTCAACGCCAGCAAGGTGGTGTTTGATAAGTGGTTCAAGGTACGTTGTCGGTGCTGCTCATCTCCTGCTAACATTTTGCAATCATTTACTCGACTTGGTTATTTTACCATCAAAAGCTGTACTGTTTGTTATGCTGTTTTATAGTTCTATACACCCGACGGATATCAATCCATTTTTAAGTGAATGGAATGACCTGTTTAAATGTTGAAAAAGTGTGTGTTTTTAACGTTGCCATCATTTGCGCAGGACCATGGAGGCAACATTGTAAACATCTCTGCCACACTTCCATACAAGGGTCAAGCTCTCCAGGTGCATGCTGGGTCTGCTAAGGCAGCAAATGGTAGGAGTTTATTTATTTTCTTTTGTGGGTGGGTGGGTTAAATTTGCAAATGTAAATTTGAAATGCTGTTTATCTTAAAGATGCAATGACAAAGCACTTGGCTGTGGAGTGGGGACCCAGTGGAGTGAGGGTCAATGCTGTAGCACCAGGGCCAATATCTGGAACAGAAGGCTATCGTCGACTTGGTATGGAAATTAATACCTTTATTTTTTGTACTGTAAATGTGAGTTTTGGGTTTTTCTGAATGCATTAGGGTGTAATATGCAAGAAGCCACTCAGTTACTCTAATTTGTTTTTCTATCCACAAGGTGGCACAAGGGCAGAGACCACTCATATGTTCCAGTCCATTCCACTACAGCGAGCAGGCAACAAAACCGAAATGGCCCACTGCACTCTTTTCTTGGCAAGTCGGGCCTCGTCATATGTCACTGGGGCAATCCTGGTGGCGGATGGAGGATCATGGCTGACTTCCTCCAACGACTTCTCCTCGATGTTGGGTACACTATCCTCTAAATCTGCTAAACTGTGAAAATGGGTCACCTGTCCTCCTGCTTACCCAGGTGTGTTTGAGGAGGTTTAGATTGAATCATACAAATTGAAAGGGGGGATACAAGTTTATTAAAGTGAATATTAAAGTGAATATTTATGCAAAATCATCAAATTAATGAGCTGCTTTCTTCTTTTTTAGGGATTTGGTCAGCAGAAAAGAAAAGGGACAAGTGATTGGTGTAAATGAAAGATTAATTTGCAGGCTAGCCAAGAAAGTATTTTTGCATTTCACAGTGTAAGAAGGCAATTAATTAAAACTAATTTTTAAGAGATTATCAAACTTTTATAAATGTATAAAGTTATTATTCTTCACATTTATCAGCATGTATTTTGCAGGGTTTAAATCCTGCCAAGGAGAATGTGCCGCTTTAATAAAATAAATAAATAAAAGAGTTCATGGTTGTACCGAGTTGTAGTTTTTCTTTAATTGTTGGAATGTTATGTATTTCCAAGATTATGTTGTATTCCTCAGTAAACTCAATTATGATGTGTTTTGTTGTACATGTCAAATTACACAATAATTGTGCCTAAAAAAATAAAATGATGGCCCACTCGACTGAATTTGTTTTTTAGAAATCAGTATGACTTGTAATAGTAAATTATTTGTCAATCCTGTCAAAAAATAACAAGATGTGTATGATTATAATGTGTATGCTTTTATAAAAACTAAACACCGTTGAAAAGGACTAGAGAAGATTGATATTGGCGACAATTTAGCTAACGTGCATTATGATAATGTGCACGGGAGGGCGCCAATATGCAAGCAACGTAAAATATTATTTGAATGTACCTGGGAATGACTTCTCAACGTGTTGAAATGTGGTCTTTAGAACAGAAGAGGTCGCTCTTTACACAGATTTCGCGCATTTTTTATTTATCTTGAGAAGAAGCCAATCCCAGCTATCTGGGGCGAGGGACGAATGCCACCGTGGTCGGGATATCAAATTTAAATGAATATTTTTTCTTAAGTGAAATAAGGAATACTTTTGTTTTTGATATGGGGAGGTGACTGCGGGGTGCTGCTTGTGCGCATGCGTGAGACGTCATCGGCGTGTATGCGGCTAGAGAGGAGGAGGAGGGGGAGGATGGGACACTGCTGATGCTGATGATGCTGTCCCTGTATATGATCAACATCGCTTCTGCCAAATTATGGGATGTCTCCGACCTCCTCACTGACCCGTTCCAGCTACATTAAGGACCAGGACTTCAGCCGCGGGTCTGTTCGTGTCACCGGAGCAGACATTTCACGAGGAGAACGCTGGGTTTCGGCTCGTCCCTCGACTGGCCTGTCCTGTGACTGACACAGGTGGATTTCAGCTGGAAAAACTGGGAACGCGGATATAATCTTGGACCTTCTCCCCCAGCGAATATGGCAACAAGTACATCTTTTACGTCGTTTATTTAACGGGAAACAACACCTATTCTTTGACTCGCCAGCGTAGAATGCGAAGTGTTTTTCGCGGCGTTTGGCTAATAGGCTAATTTGGCTAGCTAGGCCAGTGACAGGGAGCGAGATGCTCGGGAGAGGACTTAGTTTCGTGTAAAAGATCTGTGTTATCGAGCCAGAAAAACACTTCGAATCCAAACCTTGTCGCTCGTATGGTAAGTCAGCTGGCTTCGGGTCTAAGAATACCTACTGAAGAGGCTAATGTTGACAAACATAACGCACGGAATTGGACTAACGTTTGAACAACTGCCCAAGTTATGTCCTTCATATCGACTTTAACTTCATAAACTTCACGTTTTTCACGTTGTAATTTATTCTGTTTCGATACAATTGAGGATCTTATTGAGAATATGATTGGTCATTATGTTGACATCAATGAATTGGTTTAATCAAAAGAAACAAACATTCATATAAGAATTATTATCCTTACATTGGTGAACTGGTTCTTTGTCCTCAAAAGTTAAGAAAATAGATATGCAAGTTCTTCAGGGGAAAAGCCTAGTTTAAAACCATGCCATTGGATAAGAGGACGAGAGTTTAGTCCTTGTGTAGACTTCTAAATGGAGCCAGCACTCCTGTCTGGCCCTCTGGGGCACACACAGTGGGAGCCAGAACAGCCATTTCCTTTTGGATTTCTAGCTCTGGATTCCGACAATGGAGGTGTGCTCTGTCAAAACAAGAGTGGTCAGACGGGTTTGGATTTCAGACCTGGCGACCTGGATCTAAATTTGCAACAAAAGACAGAGAGCCAGCTTGTGGAGCTGGAAAACCACATGGACATCTCTAGTTACTCTTGTGAGGATGTGTTGTTTGAAGAGGATCAGCCTCCTTCTCTTCTCGATACTCATGTTGAAAAAATATCTGACACTGAAAGAGTGGATGAAAGCGGTGACTTAACTCTGTCGTGGTTGTTTTACCCTGAGTCGGGTGACAAGTCGAACTTCGCTTTCAATGAGCTGACATCATCCAAAATGGACTTACTCAGCAAAAAGTTGTCACCATCAAAAATCAATTCAGAGGAATGCTTAGAAGATCCTCATTTGTTGGTGAAGGTCCCTTCAGATGAGCAATCTCTCCCCACCACAGAGATGGCAGGTATTTTGAATCCACTGGGTGTCAGCGAGGAGCCGATGGACCCGTCACATGACGAGAGGGAAGGCCTACCTCCCACACATGACTGTGAAACTTTGTCACCTGAAACTGGAGACTGCAGTTTGTTCCACGATCAAGTGACTCTGCCTGTAACCAATCGCCTTGCCCTACCAGGTTTACAAGAAGGCAGCCTCCAACACAATCATATCAGCACGCAACAGGACCGCTGTGAACTATCTGTGCCTTTGTTGGATTTGGACTTTACGGATTGTGAGAGTCTAGTAAGTTTGTGCCCGGATCGTCCTCTAAACATTTCAGACGCACCCTTGGATTTTTCAACGGAGGTGGAGCACACAGATTCTGTCTTCACAAATCAGACTTTGCAGCAACAAGGTGCCAATGATTCAACACTTTTATATCAACAAGCTGAACCTCCATCACTGACGGAAGATGCCTTTACTCAGCCTGAAGCCACCGGTTCCGCTGTCGAGCAAAAGGCCACAGCATTGATGGAAAACAAAGAAGGAATTCAGGAGGATGAGGTAATGGCTTTTGATCAGTGCTCGGCCAGTGATGAGCTCCATGACGAAGGCACTTGGGACTTGAAATCTTTAGGAGGGGCTCACAACGATGGTGTTTCTGACACGGAGGCAGAACAGTGGGAAGACAGTAGTTTAACAAAAGTTGATCTCCTCAATGAGGGGACTTCCTTAGATTCCTCAGGTCAGGAGTTAAACGCCTCGTCTTACGAGGAGAGATGGACCAAAGACGAGACGAGCTCCCAGATAGTGGGAGAGGATTCACTGCCAATGGTTTCATCTGCGAGCCCAGCAGAAGTCTCACCTTTGAAACCCGTGTTCGATGCCTTGGACCAAGATGGGGACGGATTTGTTCGCATCGAGGAGTTCATGAAGTTTGCCGCTGCTTACGGAGCTGATCAGGTGAGACATTTTGTCTTATTGTCTACGCCTTGAAGTCCCACTTCCTGCTATCTTTCAAAGTGCTTATTCAGTTAACGGTCCATATCTCTAAATTGCTTATCATCGATCTGAACTGAAACTCTAGGAGCTTCCCCTCAATGCAATTATCTCACTGCTGAAACGTGTCGATCTCAGAGGCATGTGCAGATCATTCTGTACCCATGAGAAGACGTTTTCTTCAATCCCATTGTTTTCCTGGAGTGTAATTATATACACAGTAATTTTTGTTTAGTTAATTTAAATGGTGTTCCTCTCTAATTACAATCCAAAGCATTTAAAAAAAAATTAACAAATCCATATCCTGGTGTGATATTGGTCTATACGACTGCTGAATGAACATCAAAGAAGACAGGATTTGGTTGATGGTAGAGATTAGTCTGTTCAGCATATTGACAATGATAAAATTATCCCATGGCCAGCCTTACTCCATATGTCAAATCCAGAACATTAGCTTGCCATTTAGAAGGCAGCCTGTTGTGTCGGGATTATCTCCAGCGGCACGATTGAGAGATTCCTCGCCTCATTTGATCCCCTGGAACATATGAATTTGATCTGAGCTTTGCAAACCATTAAGTCGGGAAAATAAACTATACTATCCTGTTTTCCTTCATTTCAAATCAACTCGCATCCTCTTGAAGAAAGTGTGACTCATTCTTTCAACATACAGTTGATTTAACATGCAGGCTGGTAAACATTGAGCAATGAAAAATACCCGGACATTTGATTTGGATGTAACCTGGACAATTTTATTAGTTGATATTAGGATGTTTTGTTGCCGACAAAAATCTCATTGCCATCTATGATTATAATCTTATTTTACCAAAACATTTTATAGATTTTTCTTCTAGGTGGACATAAACCAGTTTTGGTATAATAATTTAAGATATTATTTAGTTTAGTTATAAGTAACTGTAGGAATAAGATAAACTAGTGGCAGAGGATAATCACGTTATTGGTTGTGTGTTTTCTGCTGGCGGCAAACGTTTAGAATCTTTGTTTTTACACACAATCCAAACAACAGGTCCTATTTGTTGTTAAATAAAACTGGTTGTGAGTTGTGGTTTATTTAGACCTTCAGGAGCCAGAGTGTGTCCTTCCTGGAACTACGTCCTTGTCACTGTTGGAGACGCACCAAGCGTGGGTGTTTTTCGCCTCACATGGAAACCGTTTTTAAAGATAACATTCTAAAATAATGGAGCAGGAATGAGGTCGGTTTCTTCAACATAATGTTAGCTTGATGCCTTATTCTGCAAAAAAATCTTGGCTTACAAGAACTTTTACATTTTAGTTAAAGTATGAAAATCTAGCGTATTTGTCTTTAATTTAGCAGACAGACTGGTCCATTAATTCAACAAGTGATTTCTTAATACATAAACACATACTTGTCTTCACTTTGGAAAGCTGTGAAAATTAACTAAATAACTAATAACAAAATGATTGAAAACACAAAATAAGTTATTATTATGATTCAGTCTGTTGGCATCTTTGGTCAGATATGCTCACAGTAGTTGAACACAACCTATTTTTCCTGAATGGGTTTTGACCCAAATTCTGTACAAAAGCGTCCATGAACCACATTGTGGTGTCTGCTCTCTTGTCGGGCTACTTTGTCCCCCCTCAACCCACCCCACCCACTGCTTTAGTGTGCAGTCCTCTAATCCACAATGGAATGTCCCATGCCCAAAATCGTCTTGTTGTACATGTTTTTTTGTGTTCACATTGTTTCAGTTGGCTTTATGTTGCTATGCTGACATTTTTCTTTTGTGCCGACAACTTTTAATACATTTACTTTTCCATCAAATGGGCTTCTACATGTCACCTCAGATCTGTGTCAGGGCGGTCAGGCGTGTCGTGACAGTGATTGCACAAACATAAAGGAACAAGAAAAGCTAATATGGGCTTTCTGTTCTGTTAAATGAGGGTCTGATGATGGTGCGTCTGTGCTCGGATCTCATCATGGTCAGAGGTTTCCTTTAAATCTACAAAATGCTTTTCATGTTTGCTTTTGCTGTAGTTTGTGGGATCTTCTGCTGCTCTAGACTTAACTGTGATAATCATTATATAAGACTTTATTGCCATTTACAGACAAATTGTGAGTCAGAAAATGAAATTGCTTCTTTTACTGATTATTTGACACAAATTAGTAACCATGGTGGTTACATTTGGGGGTGTGAGATAATATTGATACATTTACCAGCATATTTCAGGTTTTTATTACTATTCCATTCTTTCATAATGGTTGTTTCTTTTTTATTTCTAATTTTATTTTCATACAATATCTTTTATGGTGTACATTTCAGTAAAGTTTGTATAAAAAAAAGTTGATTTCTTAATTTTACAGATAACATGCAAATAGTCCCCGGTGTTTGTTCATCTTTGTTTCAACCTTAAAATATTGCTGACAAATAAAAAAATAGTAGGATGAAATGAATGTGAAGTACTATGACTAAAATTTTCTCTGGTTTCTGAGACCACTGTTGGTAACAAAAGGGCACTGAAACCCTCATCCGGGTGTCATTTTCATTTCTAAAAACCACGCGTCATTACATATTGTTTTTCTCAGCTTACGCCGAAGAGTGTTTCTGAATCTCTGAGTGTAAAGAAAACCATTTCCTGTGACACTAGATGCTTCTTTCTGCAGTGGAAAATTGAATAATCAAACACCCCCGAGTAAACCTTCCTTGCCGTTATTCTTGAAAACGGTAACCAACCCACACTGTGGAAAGGTTGTTAAAGCAAAGTTAAAACTGTACTTTACTTTGTCAAAATGAACGCAGCTGTCTTCTCCCTTCATAAATAAACTCAGCTACTTTGGTCTCTCTCTAAATAAACCTTGAGTCATCAAACTCGGATCAAAAGATGTATGAGCCGCCTTAACTTAAGGCTTTCTAAGTAGATTACATTGTGTTTAAGACAGACGTATACAATGAAAAGTCTGGTTTTGTCAAGGACAAGCGACCTGAAACTCAAAAACCTTAAATGACACGAGCACAGACTCCCGCCCGTCTACTATCCGTCCATCAAGCGTGTCTGAAAGTGAAACAGTGTAATGTTGTCATAGGGGTTTTGACCTCAAGTTATAGTTGTGTGGTAGGTTGCAACATAATTAACTATTTTATTGTATTTTGTTGCCTTTAAGACTGCTTTTTTTGGGTTTTTTTTTTAAAAGAAAGATGGTCATGATGCCAGATCATTTTATCCAATATAATCATAAACAATATTTCATTTTTTTTGGATTAATATCATCAATAGAATTGTCTTTTTTGTGTGTATTTTTAAATAAAAAACAGTTGCTGCAGTGCAGAATTATCATGTTGTGGTAACCAAGAAAATAATTAATAACATTATTGACTTTACTGGCAATGATTTCTAAAATGAATTGTAAAGGAGGAATAAAAGTACAAGTAAAACTTAATAATAAAATATATCAATATGAAATAAAATAAATAAAAAGGTGAGTCAGCCAAAAAAGATTTGTTAAGTAAGAAGTTCCTTTAAAAGAACAACGTTTTTTAAAAACATTTTTGCTGAGTTCAATTAAATATTGAAGGACACATATTTTTTTACCTTTTTACAAATCCAGCTCCTATTGTGGGGTGGTTATTGTTGAGGTGCAGTTATTGTTTCTGTGGAATATGTTGCTTCCTTTTCCCCTTCAGCTCAGATTTCATTTTTTTCCTGAAGCTGACATCATCTTGTTTCCATGGTTACTGACTGTGGAAATATATAGAATGTGATGCACTTATGTAAGAAGAACAAATACAGATCTACCAGAGCAAACCTAGCTTACAGATTGGACATTTGACACAAATTATACATGTATGTGCAAAACAACATTTGTATGTTACTCTCATCATCATATTCATTACTCTGAGCATAAATACATGCTTTTATGGACTATTCTACTCAATATACTTCACTGATATTGTTATGTGTTTTTTGTCAACCAGGTGAAGGATCTGACCAAGTTCTTGGATCCAAGTGGTCTTGGTGTCATCAGTTTTGAAGACTTCAACAGAGGAATCTCTGCTATCAGCAACGGAGGTTAGTCACTTTTCCTTCTCCTCCAAAAGCTGGTATGTCAGTAAACCTTCATTTGGTTGTATCCGACCTCTCTTGACCTCTCGACTCCCTCAATTGTTGGACTTAATTGTCTTGTTTTGAAACCCCTGCTAACATTCCTTTCTTAGTGATATTGAGGCTTTTAGAAGGTCATGTTTTATTGTGTGGTTGTGTTTTTTTCTCTCTCTCCAAGTCATTTGTTAGAAGTTTTTTTACTCAACTTTTTGATGTATTATGTTACATGAGAAATTAAGAAAGTTGAATTCAAATGGAATAAGATCCTTTTTCCTGAGCAATTTGGATTCATAAATGAAAATCTGAGCTTTTTTATGATGCCAGGTCGATTAATAAAGTAATGCTAAAACATCAACATATCTTTTAAAACACACGCCTAAACTTATAGTGAGTTTAGAAACTTCCTAAATTTTTCCAAAAATGTGAAAACCATAAGTGTCCCATGTGTTTGAAAGGGTGTTACCCTCTGTTGATGTCACATTCGATTTTGAAGAATTTTATTCCAACTTGTTTGATGGCAGAGAGGGTACTAATATGAATATAATACATGGAGGTAACTTCAGATTTTGGGTGCCATCGTTTTACAATTTAACCCGACCTTAAAACAAAAACACAATCTGTGAAGATATACACAAGCTATTATTTCAGTTGGAATATAAAATCAGGTCAAATTGACAAAGAGCAAAAGTAACTGAATATAACAAATTAATGAATACAGTGCTCACTTTTTGTGTAAAACTTGAATCAAATTAAAAGAAAATTCCATATTTTCTTGTTTTTTTCTTTTACAAGTTCACCTGACATCTGAGCTTTGACGCACAAAAATGTAAAGCCAACGTTATTACAGACTAAGATGTCACGTCTGCTTGATTTTAACCACTCTCATTATTTAATACACACCATAACAAGATAATGATATATTTCAGCACTAATAAAGTCTCATATATTCATTCTCCTGCTCATATGGCGTCACCTTGAGTCACTTTCCTATACTTTATCGATACGTCAGCGGGCTCTTTCTGGAAGCTTGATGGGTTGAACAGCTCTGATTACTCACATCATTAATAATGAATACGTCGGGAGGCAAAAGAAGCACAAACACATGCGATGATTGGCCACTAGTGAGAGAAGCCGTTTGGGTGCACGGAGTATATTTCACCTAAATTATTCACTGTCCTCTCTCTCACTGTCATGTGCCAGTTGTGTCCCGTTACTCTCTGCGCCACAACATTTATCGTAAATCTCAGAGATGTCCGTGTGTTTCCTGACTTGATTGGTCTTCACTTTCACAAGAATCAAACTACAATCCAGTTTTCTTTCTATTTTAGTGAGTGCACCTAAATTGACCTCTGGTCACAAATTAAGTTTAGTTAGTTTAGTTGAACTCAGTAGTGGCTATATGATCTAAAACAAAAACAATGATCTTTACTTCTTGGCTTATTTGCTTACTGAAGCATGTTACAAGCATGACATTTAAAGGATATTTAGGTTCCTAAATACTTTGTTTTGGGTTGATTGACTGAGTGAAACAACTCGCATAGGTGAACAAAAGCTCTTGGCGGGAAAGGGGGAAAATAGCTTTTCAATGGGTCTTCTCCTCTCAGTAGGGTTCTATTCTCTGGTTAGTTTAATAGAAGCAAGAGCAGCAGTGGCTAATGGGAGTCCAGCGTGTCCGTCTCGGGTTACGTTGCTTATCTGCAGGAGCGTTTACACAGAGGACTGCATTGACTTGAGTTTTATTGTTGGTTGGGGTTTTATTTTACGTCATGTTTACGTGCAAACCCTGCTCAATGTCAGCTGTTTTATACAGCAACAAACTCAAAATCTGCTGAATTACTTTGTTAATCATGGACTTGTATAGCAGTCTATTCCACATGAGGTCATCTGACTGTTTATGTGGCCCTTGTGACGACATTTATGATTCATTTCATAAAAGCTTTTTTTTTATCCATGTTTTATTATTTTTATATACACATTTTAATCAACTGTTCAATTCAGTGAAATTGCCTTTAATTCGCCAATTCAATAATTTTACCTGTGGATATCCTAATTTTATTTATCGTCCTTCAAGTTTTCTGAACACATTTCATTTCATACTCTGTGTACAGTATGTCAGTCTGCATGATTATGTACCGTAACTTATCTGTTCTGAATCTTTTTATGCTTTACATTCTACTCTTAACTGCTTTTTTGCACATTTCGTTCTTCATCATTATCTTTTCACTTATTAGTGTCAGTGTGTTCGGAAAGAGTAAAAACATTCTAAGTAAATCCTTACGGTTTAGCACATTTTCTTATGAAGTTTATCAGTGATATGTTGACAGTAATTGTCTAACTAGTTCTTTCAACATTCTGTACGACTGTACAACATGTTCTCTGCTCTTCTAGGCCTGGAGCCACAACTGTACAGTGTCAGCTACTCGCCAGGTGACGGAGCGGTCAGCTGTCCGGAGGAATACGATGAGGTGAGGAACCACACACTGGCGACTCTGGGTGGGCGTGCGATCCAGTTGATCCCTTCCCAGTTCCCACTGGTGAGCCTGCACCACAAGATGTGAAGGACGGCTTGAACTGCTGCTGCCCTCGTTTCTCCTGCTGCAATAGGGCAATGCTATCATTACCAGAGAATGAACCGCCTGGTTTGGCTGACAGACAACAACATCTGGCCGTCTATCTAGTGTTCTTTGACAAATATTGAATTTGAAGCGATGCGAAGGCGTTAGTGCATGTGTGTGGATGAGTGTTTTTACAGTTGCGGTGGACATATTTGGAATTCCTGCCTCCTTTCTTGCTTTAGACTTGTATATTTAACCATGGTCGAGCTGCTGGCTTCTGCAGAATGGAAATGTTCTGCCATTGTTTGCACTTTGAGCCTTGAACCAGGATCACTTGTTGTGTTAGCCCCCTCAGTTGGCGTGGTGAAGAACTGCAGTCAGATGTAGATGTCTCTTTACTTTTACGTGTTTACGAGTTTACGTGACTCTTCAGCTGATTAAGAATTTCAAGTCTACAAGTGAGTACAGACATTAGAAGGTGAATAAACAGTGATCGAAAAATTGGATAAAAAAACATGATCCATATCAATTAGCAACTTTTTTAGTTTTGTTTCCAAGCCTAAAATACATGTCTGCCCTGGTGCTGTGAAGCAAGGGCCTTTATTGAGCCAACAACTGCTTATTTTATCATTCTTTAACTTTTCACTGAGAACATTAACCTTAAGGGCAAACATTTATCTACATAGTAATATATTAGCCACAGATTAACCACAACTCAAGGCAGAAAAAACACAATTTGATTATTTGTAATTCATCTTAATGTCTAAGTATTTAAGTTCAAAATAATTTATATCAGATACTTTAAATCGGGTATTCTTTCCTTAAATTCTTTCAATCTACCACAGGACTATACCAATGGTAATTAACATTTTGAGATACAGTACTTGGATAAAATATGAAACTAGTTTAATTAAATAACCTCGTCTGATCTTTCTTAGTAAAGGTGTATCCTTGTATTTCTTTTACTCCTTGTTTATTTGAACTGCAATCCACTATTTCTCAGGATGTTTTTGCATCTTGAGAGTCAACATCCCACCTGTGCCGCCTCAGCCTTGCTTTTACTCGCCAATCTTGGCAGAAAGCTTCCACTTTTCTCAATAGCTGCACTGTTAATGTTCTGTTTGCTTTTAAAACAAGAAAGGTGAGGCTGTTCAGCTAATGCCTGGCATATGTGCAATGTAAGACCCAATCTATTCCGCTTTTGCTCACAAAAATGTACGACCACTGCAGTTTTACCACCCTCTGCCCTTATATTAACTGGATGTATGAACTGGAGCGAACTGCTTGACTGGCTTTGTTTTGCTTGCAAACCTGTGTTATCCCTTATTTTGACTTGCAAGCTGTAGACAGGATATTGTTGTTCGGCTGTTAAATGATTAGCAGGTCACCGCTCTGACTTCCAGATAAATGTCCTCACCTCACTGCTTCAGACCAGGATCATTTCTGCAGTCAGACTAAACAAAGAGTGACATCTCAACCACAGGGGAAAAGATTAATACGTCCTCCTTTGAATTTTTTTTTTTTTCCTCTCCTACGAGGAAAATGCTGGTCAACAAATTGTCACAGCAGCTGACTGCTGCTTCTGTGGACTTTGTCACTGTCTCCGCCCCCCTCTGACCACCCTGCAGAGTTGAAGTAAATAGTTTTTCATTCCCAATTATGCTGCTGCACTGAATGTGACCGTAAGGCAACAGTAGCGGGGCTGCTGTGAGAATGTGCTAAATGTCAGGAACGGTTTCCTGTCACAGTCGTCAGAGAAAGAATGGTTTTGAGCACTTCGGAAATCCCTCTAGGCCAGACTGCACCTGATGCTTCATATGAACTGGTATGTTGTGCTTTTTTTTCCAGCAATCTTCTTGACTTTATCGTTTCAGACAGATCACTGTGTTGATGAGTGTCTCGGGGCTTTATCTCTTACTACTTGGTTTTATTGCTCCGAGTTGTTGACACAGCAGGTTTGAAACCATTTCTTGTTGCGTGGTTGTCCTTGGTGACCGTCTGTGATCGCTTTGAACTACTGGTTTTTTTTTTGTACCTTTTTTATTTGAACACAAAAATGATAATGACTTTCACAAGGTTTTTTTGTACTTACAAACAGAAATCCTTCTCACACTTGAATAGTAACATTTCAAACCTCGGGTTGGTTTGTTTGAATCCGTTTTTATCAAACCTCCTTGTCAGAGTTTGTATATTATTAAATTAAAGTTATGAAGGAACTTTAATACCACTAACTCCAACGTATACGACTTCTAGCATGCCCTCATGATTGGTATTATTGGTGATTCTTATTCTAGAAAGGATCTGGACCTGAGAGCCACATACCAAAATTAGATTCTATTTATGCACAATGTACTAACGAGTAAAAAATATATATTTTTGATGTTGCTAAATTAAAATTTAAACGAATAACAAAAAGTTTAGGCCCTTTTCGTTTGTCTCTTTTATTTGAGTATTTATTGCATTTAAATATTAAACCATGGGGTAATAAAAAAAAGATTTAAAGTACCTGTAAACTAATTTAGTTTTTTCATGAATTATATGTAGAAAAAAAGGATTTTAAAATCAAATTATAAGCTTTTAGTTGTTCTTTAGCTGCTATGCGTTTGTATTTATATATTAGTTATTGTATTAGTTTTCCCATAATATTAATCCACTTTTTATTCGTCAGTCTGTTTTTGTTACGGGCTGGACTTGCCTTTATATCAGTCACAATATATTTTCTGGCCTCGCACTGATCTAGATGAAGCTGCTTTGATAATAATTGTCTATGAATTTTGCACAGGAAAAGTTTCGAATGTCTATGATACAAAAGGTGTCGCATCTATCCTAACTATATTTCCCTTTCTTAAGGTATTTTTGTTTTCTTCCATGTTAACTTTTTCGTTCTTCTCTCCCACAGCAGAATGAGGTGACAGACAGTGCCTACCTGGGCTCTGAGAGCACCTACAGCGAATGTGAGACCTTCACCGATGAAGACACCGGCGCTCTCGTCGCTCCAGAGATGCACGAAGATGTGGACGCCGACAGTGGCATTGAGGCGACACTTCATGACCCTGAAGACAGCATGAACAGGTTAGTCAAAAAAGCAACAAGCAACATTGATGCGACCTGTTAAATGCAGCTGTTATGAGGGATGTATTTTCAGTGTCAACAGGACACTTTCAAACAAGGTCAGGAGTTTTGACCTTTTCTGTCCATAAATACATGTTTATAGATGCGGGATCAGTCAACACTCTCGTTCTATTTGGGTCAACAGACAAGGAGATTAAACGGCAATAAATAGACAGCGGCACTCTATTTAACCCAGCTTCTGTGATGCAACAGGTGAAAGGAAAAGGACTAGTGTTTGCTGCGAAACAGCCACTCACTGTAAAACACTAACAAAAAAGAATTGAGTCTTGCTTTGTTTAGTCAAGACTTGTTTTTTATACAAGCAGCTTAGTTTTCTTGTTCTATGACAAACTCAACTGTATTTTTTATTGCATAAAAATGTGATATATTTAGATGTAGTGTATATGTGTTGTTTTAAATTAATGTTAAAAATTAGCAGGTGAATGACAAACATTGTATTAGCTGTGGTATTTGCTCCAATTATCCGATTTCTTACACATCCTGAATTATTTCTTGGATAACCTTGAGGTGCGTTAATTAAAAAATTCTGACTCCATACAGTTGCAGTTATATACCGATGCTACACACCCTTGTACAGCCCTACTTTGATTTATTCTTAAAACACAATTAAATTCCCTTATAAATTAATTCTATTATCTTTGGAGGACGGCTGGTGCTGTTTCAAATTGAAAAGATTTTGAAGCAGAGAGCAGACAAACTCAACACGTTTGCTAAAGGTTAGTTTGGGGAGCTCTGTCTTGCATCAGGACTTCCTGTTTTAGGCTTGAACACCAGAAAGTGCTGACTTTAGCACCTCCAGGTTTTTGTTTTTTTTTCGTAGCAAAGTCTGTCGTGACTTTCCAAAAAAGGAACCTTCTAGTACTCGACATCCTAAGGAAAATGACCAGACAGCTAATGGGACAACACACAGTTTTTCAACCCATTTAATCAAGAAATGTATGAAGATGTGAGGGCCTAGTAATTATGTTACAGCTTTTAAAAAAATTAGAATTGACTCCTAACTCATGGGGATTAAAGAGTGGAGTCTTAAAAGACACAAAGGGTGCTCTCACGTGGTCCACATCAGACAGTGGCTAAAAGACAAAGTCTCAGAGTGCGTTCTGAGCAGGGGATTAAGAGTCTAACAGGATTACCTCCACCCCCATCCCCCTGGTACTCCTGCATCACCACACGCATTCAACAAGTGGATAGTCAGCAGGACAGTCCGTTTGCGTCGCTCATTAAATCTGATTAGCTTCTTTCGGGAACTTGTTGTACCAATTGGCACCATCTTTGGGTTGTTAGCAACTGTAGCTAGAGAGCTAATTTATCATCAAGGCTTCGGAACATCTTAAAACGACAAAGTTTCCATTGTCCCCAACCTGGACGCCGGTCGTTTTGAATAGCCGTAACCTGTTAAAACTCCAGGATTCCGCTCTGGTTGTCTGGGGTTTTAACTCCAGTTGCTCCGAGGCATTCACGCCAGAGCAGCGGAGGGCGTTTAAGGATGCGTTCTCTTTCTTCACCGGCCATCTGTGTAAAAGACCTCGGTATGGGGCCCAGACCTAAAAGCAAGAAAAAGGGGTGAGTGGCTTGTAATTTGAGGCTCCATGGTTTGTCCTTAACTTGTCATTTGGTCCCATGGTAGAATCTCTTGAGAACTTACATTTGTCTGTGTTTGTTGTTCTCATGATGTTTCTGAGGATGTTACATAATGTTTGTCTCTAAATAAGCTTCTTATAGATAGTTCAGTTACTTTTTTCTAACAAGAAAAACATGCTTGTTTTAATGCTGCCTTCACTGCCTTATTTAAATTATGCATTACCTTTTAAAAAAAAAAAAAAAAAACACTGATAGAAATGCAACAGTTTAATTATAGGCTTTTGTTTCACTCAAAATAAACCTCCCGTGAACGACTTTCTGATTTAACATGGTTACGTAATCATGGTTCATGTTTGCAGGTTTGTTTTGGTTTGTCTGCAACACAGTTTTAATTGTGTGAGATTCCATTAGTCAGATTAACACCGAACAACAAAAATAGTTTTCATAAATAATTCCACTCCTAATGCTACAGAAGGAATACCTCAAACACATTTGCTTTTGGGCTACCATGTTAAACCCAAGGTTAAATCCAGAAGCATTATGTATTCATTTTCTTCATGTATTCATTGTTTTACTTCTCTCCTACTTTTCATTGTTGTTTCATAAAATAAAGTGAAAATATAATCCAGAAATATTTTAGGAATATTTTAAAACCTTTTTTTGTTTATTGACATCTTTTATGGTTTATACTCGAATAAAATGTGTATAAAATCAATAATCAGATTAAATAACCTTTATTTTTTCACTTTTTGTGACATTGCATAATTGTGCTTTACACGTGTATTTAAGTCATAGAATAATATATTAAGAATTATGTTCTGACACATTTTTACTGACCATTTTTAACTGCTGTCCGTGAAGAGTTGTGGTAATGGTCTGTGACATTGGAGCCTATAAAAACATGGTTTTTGCTGATGCTTGCATCCTTTTCCGGTTTGTGCTAAAGTCATGTTGTGTTTCCTGGTGTACGAGGTTGGAAAGACCCATTTTTTAGCTTTCCTGTTGAACAAAGATCAAGAGAAAAACTTGCCAAGTTGTCATCTAGACTGTGCTCTTTACCCCACTGACAAATTAAGAAAGTCAGTTTACAAGGTGAACAGAGGAGTAGAACTTGATTTTTAGATCATAAACATGATGTAATTCAAAGCATCCAAACCAAGTGACTTTAAGCTGCAGTGTCATTCAGAGATGTTCTAACAACCTGTATTCCTACAGGTTCTCCCTCAACTCTGAGCTCCATAACCACTCCGTGGTGACGGTGATCGGTGGGGAAGAGGAGCATTTTGAAGATTTCGGGGAGAGCAACACGTCTGAGCTGCTGCTGGAGAGCAGTGTGGATGTGACGGATGGCGTCGATGACTCTGCTCTGTCAACACCCCCCACGAAGGTCAACGGCTCCTCACTACTCTCCCCGAGGTACAAGCATTACACTTCATTACACTCTTAAAACGTTTATGAAAAATATCTGAGTGGGAGTTATCAGAAGTGTGTGTTGAGTAGTCACATGACTCAACAGATGGGAATGTGACTCATCCGTAACATGCTGTCAAATAGCACATTTTCTTCCTCATCTAAATGATAAGAGAGGCAACACTTCTCAGCTTTGTCATCCTGCTTCAAATGCTCGCAATGCAGTTAAGAGACAATGTTATTCCTCAAGTAGAGACTCCGAGGTCAAAACCTAGATAAGACCAATCTCAATGTGTCCTTTCTCTTCAGTGAGATAACTGAAGACAAAGTCCATTCCTTCACTCTTACTTTTGTATACTTTCTGCTCTCTGACCTTTTTTATTTCAACCTTGGATTACTAATCAAAATAATGTCTTTTTTTCATTCGCAAACTAGCACCAGAATGTGGCACAACTATACAGTATATCACACTTTTATTTTTATAACTAAACACAATATGGATTACTTACTTTATCTTAAGGTTAAGGTTAAGGTCTGTGTCTGTTCAGATATGAATTGGTTATTCTGATCTAAACTTGAGTTATTCATCATATTCATTTATTTATTTATCCTTTGCACTTTCATCCATCAAAATTCAAGTATCGTGGTTCAGTCTTAACCCAAAATATAATGATTTTTTTTTTATGTGAAACACCTTCCCTGGGACACTGGAAGTATTTAACCCATATGTTATCTCAGGGTTAAAGTAACCCGGAGGCCCAAAGGCAAACGTGTTTGTGGTATTTGGCTCGAGGTGAATTACCTCCCTGGCTCCCAGAAATACATACGCATTGGTGGAAGTCGATCACCTTGAGCCAAATGCTACAGAAGGAATACCTCAAACACATTTGCTTTTGAGACTCCGGGTCAAACCCAAACATTATGTCTTCATTTTGTTTGGAAGGAAACGTCAGATAAATGTTTTAAATACATAAAATTAACATTTTAATGTCAATTGTGAGTTTTAAATTTGGGTTATGTATCATTGGAGAGATTTTCTTTTAAAGCAAATAGACTTTATAGCCAATTCTGATGCCGTTCTATCGTCACTTTTTTGTTAATATCAACCCAAAACAAAAATCTGCATTACACCCACAGAATGTGAATGCATCACCGTGCACTGAGGGTATTTACTGCTGCAGGCACATCAATCACCCACTCAAACACTCTAAATCTTTTCAAACATCAGAGATTCTTAAAACGCAAACTGCTGCTCTGCCTCTTTGCTCCACAAATGAAGGTAGTAAATAAAACCCCACAGCACCTGACTGTCAAGTGACACTTAAAGAGTCTGTCATGTAACACAACTATTCTGCCGACATAAGCACAAACTGTAGCTATTTTGTTGCATAATACAGACCAACTCCCTCCCTAAATGAACAATCATATTTTTCTGATGATGTAAGGAGAAACCGGTGGCGTTTCTTGTGTGTGCAAGAATATGTTTCTTTATCTAAGCTGTTGTTACCTCTAGACACGAGAGACTATTATCACCTGAAAGTGTCACATTCCTTCTACCAGAATGTTTGGTTTCTGTTACTTTCTCCTGATAGTCAATCACAGTTTCACTGCACAGCCTGTTTTATGTCTGCCTTGCACTGTCCTTGAAGTCTACAACTTCTCCTGCACTCAGAAATGTTACCACCTATTTGCATCTGTGCCGGTCTGTCACTCACCGCTTCCCTCTTTCCCCTCATTTTCCTCCTTTTTCTTCCTCTCTCCAGTGCACCTGCTCCTCTCCCCGATTGTTTTCAGAGCTTCCTCAGGGAGGAGGCCCTGGACTTTTTCTGTAGCCAGTGTCACAAACAAATAAGCCGTCTGGAGGATCTCTCCACCCGTCTCAATTTCCTAGAGATGACTAGGTAACACGTCATTCACGACTCCTGTGTGTGAGTGTGTTTGCAGTGTTGATTTAGACTGGATTTGTCATGATTTTTCCAGTCAGCGCACAAGGGCCGATTGACAATTTCAATGGGGGTTATTACCTCTGCCAAGGAGGTTACGTTCTTGCTGCGGTTTATTTTTCTGTTAGATTGATACTTGGGTCTAAAACATGCTGAATTTATATTGAAGTTAACTTTATGGCTTTCAAAAAACACTTTGGTGTTCCTCTTGTGTGGGCCTTAGAGTGATTGTAAAGCAAATGTTTGTTTTCTTTGTGTGTCTGTGTGTGCCTTACAAGTGGGGGTACTGTGTTAGAAAAGGGCTTTAGAGGTTGGTGACATAAGCAACATCACACGGTGTTATCTCTTCCCCTCTTTTCCTTTTCTCTTCCTGACCATTTTCCTGTTCTCTTCTCCAATAGTGCGGGCAAGAGGCTGTCCAGCAAAAAAGTAGCAAGGTCAGCAAACACACTTCTCTGAATTGACTTGTTAGTAGCTCATTGTAGAGAGTTTGAAGAGTGGGATTCATGAGATGTTTACTTCTCGTGTGCAGACATCTTCTTCAGAACAGCTCAATGACACTGGACACGATGAGTGACCTGACGCGGGACATCTTGGAGCTCGCAGACAACGACATCACAGATAAGGTGAGGGCAACGCACCATGTTTTTTAGAGGTTATCGTTGCTCTATCTTGGCGATGCTCAGCTTTAAACTATGGCCACCGACAGGTGCTTCTCCTGGAGCGCCGCGTGGCCGAGCTGGAGAAGGAGTCGGAAGCATCGGGGGAGCAGCACGCGCGGTTGCGGCAGGAGAACCTTCAACTGGTCCACCGGGCCAATGCCTTCGAGGAGCAGCTGAAGGAGCAAGAGCTGAGCGCCGATGAGCTGCTCCAGCAGGAGACGCGGCGACACAAAGACGCCCTGAACAAGATGGAGAGGGACACGGGGATGGAGATGGAAAACATGCAGGCCAGGTACTGAACTGTGACAATAAATATACATATTCACTATTTACAGTTTAAGTATCATTTAAAGTCTAATTTAAATTGACTGCCTTTTTTTTTAATGCTTTTATTTTTCACGTTGGCGTAATACTCCCACCTAGTGGCTACTATGTCTATTGCAACCTGCTTAAAACGCGTTTTATAACGTTAAATATAATAAGCTGTCCACCATAGTACTCTAGTTGAGCTGACTCATAATGACATTACCAGAAAATCATACAAAAAAAATTGATAATGATAATAAAGAGGTGTAATATTCTTAATAACTGAACTAACCATGAAGAAGTTTTTGCTCTTTTAAGTGTACATTTCTAAAAAGATTTTTTTATCACAGGCTGCAACAGTTGGAGGAGGAGAACAGTGAGCTCAGATCGTGTGTCCCTTGTCTACGAGCAAACATCGAGAGACTGGAGGAGGTATTTGCTACTTTTTAGTTGTGTTTCTTGAACAACAGAACTGCTAATGCAATCTTATTGGATCACACTCAAGTACAATATTCTCCATCATCTACATGATCTTAAGTTTTAATGATGCAACTAGACCCTAACACTCTAACACAGAGCTGTATTATATAACATGAGAACATTTTGGAAAAATACAGAGGCCAAGAAGTCCAAGAAGTGTTTTTCAAAAGATATTAAATAAAAATGTTTGTCATTGGATATTTTATTTGAACAATAATATCAAATAATTATGCCAAAACATGTGCAAGTGATGAGTGAACAAAAACGATTTTTTTTTGAGGGACAAAAAGCAATCACAAATTTTTGCTGCGGAAAGAAGACACGAATGGAAGAAGAAACAGCTGGAAAAGGGAGAACGCTATGTCCTAAAAAAGTTTCTAACTGGATTTTAAAGTATCAAATTAAAAAAATCAAAATCAAATCAAATAATATATGCTTTTTTTGATTTGAAACATTCATACTAGATAAAATGTATGGTTTCACTCTGAACATCAGCCCTAATGGAACTAAGTTTAAAAATGTGAAGTGCCCATTACTTGTCTGAATCCTCTGTATCTTTCATTATTTGTAGATAGATAGATAGATACTTTATTCATCTCCTTAGAGAAATTCACGGTTCAG
This sequence comes from Callionymus lyra, assembly GCF_982586985.1. Taxonomy (NCBI): domain Eukaryota; kingdom Metazoa; phylum Chordata; class Actinopteri; order Syngnathiformes; family Callionymidae; genus Callionymus; species Callionymus lyra. The sequence continues at coordinate 21,800,096 of NC_141823.1, read as the reverse complement.
CAGCTCCAGAAAATGTTACAAAGAGATAGAACACAGAGACATGCAAGTATTCCTCTAAATATTTCTTGCGGATGTTTTAGGAGAAAAGAAAGCTGCAGGATGAGGTGGAGACCGTGGATGAGAGGTTGACTGAGGAGATGGAGTCCCGGCAAAAGATGGCTGACAAGCTAAGCCATGAACACAACAAGAATCACAAAGAGAAAGAAAGCACGCAAGAGGTCAGTGATCACTATCAGATAAGATCACAGTAGTTTGAGTGTTCGGTGTGGTGCTTTTTCCTGACGGCTTTTTCTTCTTATGACTCCATCACAGCTTATTGAAGACCTACGCAAACAGCTGGAGCAGCTGCAGTTGTACAAGCTGGAGGCTGAAGCAAAGCGAGGACGCTTTCCCGGAGCAGGACTGCAGGAATACCAAACACGCACACGAGAGGCAGAGCTGGAGCAAGAAATCAAACGATTAAAACAGGTAACACTTATCTTTACAAGGCCTTCTTTCATTTGAGTATTTATACTTGGATGCTGGGAAGGCCTAACTAAGATATTGTTCTTTTTGGGCTATATTTCCATCTGTTACTGAGTTCCAAAGAACATTTAACACAAATGTCAGTCCAAGATATCCTAGGTTTGTACGCATCATGATCTCTTTGTAAAATTGCAGCTGCCTTATTTTAAAGTTCTGTGTGTTTGCTGATACAGATGCTGTTGTTCTCTGACGTAACACAGAGAGGCACTGCTAATTTATTAACTATTTCCATAGCCATTACTTTACATTATTTTTGTATGGGTCGACCAACTTGTATTTACTTAAATGACTATTAATGATCAATTCTCAGGTTCAATTATACAGAAAACCAATAATAACAATATTTCAGGACTTTAAAACATTTTTTAATATATACAGTTGATATAATTGAACAAACCACGGGTAATGTAAAAATTGCAATTCAATCATTTCTTTTTATTCATTTCTCTTCTTCAAATTTAAATACTATACCTTTCTCAACATTCTTTGCCTGTTTAAAAAACCCTCCTTCAGTTGGGAACTTTAACCGACTGTGCATCTCTTTCTCCAGGACAATCGCAGCTTAAAAGAGCAAAATGACGAGTTGAACGGGCAGATCATCAACTTGAGCATCCAGGGAGCGAAGAACCTGATGTCTGCCTCCTTCTCAGACTCACTGGCCGCCGAGATCAGTTCAGTTTCTCGGACAGAGGTTTGTTGTGTAAAATCTGTGCTTTGCACTTTTTTCCACAGCTGACGTGTGACTCTCTTGTTGCAGTTGATGGAAACCGTTCATAAGCAGGAGGAGATCAACTACAGGCTCCAGGACTACATTGACAAAATCATCGTGGCCATCATGGAGTGCGACCCCTCCATCTTAGAGGTCAAGTAGAGGTGGAGGTGGAGGCAGAGACTTTGCTACCTATAACCAATCTCAACAATGCACTCGAGCTGTCCCCCTTCCCAAAAGAAGAGCAGTTTCCCATTTATGACAAATAAGCTATTTTATTTACAATTCCCCATATGTGTGCTTATTAGAGAGTGAATGTTGTTATCCTGCTGGGTGCTTCTGGGTTCTGGTGACCTCCATGTTTTTGGCTAGAGGGACCCAAGTTTGTATGTAAATGAATGAAGGAATGGTAGGTCTGTAAAAACAAAAAAAACATCACTTCTTAAAGAAAAGTCAATTTGAGTTTGTATCCAAAATTCTTAATTTCCAAGCTGTCCTCAAAGTTCCTCAGTTATCAAGTGTAGTGTTTATCCTAGTGTCTCCACGTGCTGAATTTAAATGATACAAATATATGAAGCACTGGTCATAAAATTGAGCTCCTTTCTCAGATGTTTCATGTTTGAAGTGCTGCCTAAAATAAGTATTCCCAGTGGACCCAAGTGAGGGGCATTTAAGTGGAGGCCTGGATAAGAAATGCCCAGAGGGTTATGTGTGTGTGTGAGTGTGTGCGTCGTACTCGTACAATGCTTTAAAGTGTGTTCTTACTTTGCTGCGTCACATTTATTTTACAATGAAACAGGATTTGTTGGGTCAGCTGGGCCGGATCGAACAAGCCCATCAAGTGAGAATCAACTTGAATTCCTCTGGTGCATATGGGAGATGAAGGGAACGTTTTGTTATTCTCAAATACGGCCCATCTGATCCAAACGCTCTCCTGCTGAGTGAAAGTGATCCCAGGCAAATTAAAAAAAACTTGTGTGACTTAACCCAGGCGGCATTTGACCAATAAGATGTGAAGTACTGAGCTGTTGTTTTTTTGCACATGTGTTTGCTTGGTTTTTGTGGACAATTATTTTGTATGAAAGAATCGAATGTTTTACATTATGAAGGGAAAATACTCAACTTGTTAAACTGTTATCTATAGATGACGTCACTCGATCTGTGTATGAAAGGACGAGGTTTGAAGATCCCTCAACAAAGAAAAGACAATGCTCTGAACTGTTCAACTGCTTCTTCACCATTTCTAAAACTCACAAACTGATGTTGGAATGCTGCCCCGCGTCTTTCATTGGACATTCTTCTACGGTTAAAGGTAGCCGACGTCACATCTCAATCGATGGCGTCGAGCACTTGCCCTGTCCACCTCTCACCCCACGGAGAATGGCCTTGGATGTAAATGACTTGTACATGGGAAGCCTTTTCTATTCTCACTCTAGATTCTAGGTATTTTTATAGTGTGAAGGAGAAAAGAATTGTTTTCGCTCACTGCAAAGCAATGATCTGTATCTTTCTCTAGCATGTAGCGTGTACAGTATGAGTTTTTTTTTTTCTTATTTTGGATCTCCTGCAGATATTTATTAATGACACAACTTGTGATCCACTTTGTGAGGGATATACTTGCTTAGGTTCATGGAGGGAGCATTAACAGTGAATCACCTGGAATCCAATTTTCTGTTCTTTCTTCTGCTTTTATAAGTTGTATCTCGGTGTTGTGCACAAACGCTTGAATATGACCTTTGTTGAGGTAGTTGCACTCTTCCATGATGCTAACGTCGCACTGACCTCTGCGGGGTTGTAATCGAAGTTAGAGCGCTGCAGTTGCTACTGTTGTCTTCCTAGATGAGGTCGGGTACTGCATGAAAACACTGTTTTTGTTCAATATCTGATTCACTTGCGTTAATACTGACAAGCTGTATGCTATGACACGACATAGTGGTGGAGTAGTTTGTCAGAAAGTCAACAATTGACACCTCATATATCTTAGTTTTAGGATTTGAACGAAGTGTTTTCTGTTGGTATTAATTAATCATTTAACATGGAGGATATTGAAGGCTGTAAAATAAAACTGGTACTGATATTTATCTACAAAGGCTTACAGGCACTAAGCAACAATAAGAGGCCAGAGATAAAGAAAAATATTCCCTCTAAGCAAAGTTGAAGTTGATCGCACTTTATCGAAATCAGTTCTACTTAATCTCCCTGTTTTTTGTTTTTTTTTAAACCAAAGACTCAATAGTTCTATAATGATTTCTTATTTTCCACTGATTCTGTAAAACGCTAAAGTTTACCCTGAGAAAGGAATCAACTGACCTGCTAGTCGAAACACTGTGTGTCTCTTACAGTGACAGAAGTTACCTGACCTTGAGCCCTGACACTACTGTCTTATTAATTACATACATTTTAATCTTAACTGTAAATGTGAACTTTATTCGGTGTTCCCAACTTGTCAATCTATTTTCCACTGTCCAAAGAAGAATAGATCCCCGGTGTGTTCAAAGACTTGTGAGACATGGAAAAAGGAATATTGTAGAAAACTGAAATTGTAAAACAGATATGTATAACTATTTTCAAAGATATATGTATAAAGTATAACAGTGTGGTTACAGCTGTACAATATTTTTGAAGATCCTCACATGACTTACTCGTAAATGTCCAGGAGATGAAATGTATTTCACTCATTGTAAAAAGGAAACTATAAAAGGATAAGTGAAAAATAAAGATTAAATGAAATAAAATTGCACTGTATTGTTGTCTTTTTTTATATTTCTTTGTAGGAGGACACTGCCAGTGCATCAGCGATTTCCAATACATTGACCTCCTCACATCCTCTGCTAAATGTTATGTTTCATTTACATTATCAGATCAGAGCGACATCCATTAGAAGTTTCAGTCTGGCTTCCGTAAACATCACTCAACGCAGACGGCCTTACTGAAAGTGTCCAGTGACATCATGATGTGATTCCGGTCAATACGCTGTTCTGGTTCTCTTGGATCTGTTCTCAGCCTTTGACACAGTTGATCACCAGCTCCTGACGAGAAGACTGAGAGATTAAGTGTTTGATGAAGTCTGTGTTACAGTGGTTCTCGTCATACCTTTTTCGGTGCAGTTTCAGTGTATCTGCCAATCAAATGAGGTCGAATGGGCGGATCTGTTGTGTGGGGTCCCTCAAGGTTCTGTTCTGAGTCATTTATTGTTTTTGTTGTACTTGATTCCCCTGGATAAAATCATTCAGAGATTTTCACAAGTTTCTTATAACATTTTTACTGATGACATCCAGCTCTACTGCTCTTTTGATCCAACTGAGCCCCGGAGGCTGAACAGCTTAGTCAGTACTTGGGTGACTAAGGTCAGTCTGTCAAACTGAGCCTGAGAAACCTGGGTGTTGTATTGGACAAAGACATGTTTCTAGTTCAACACTGCAGAAAACTGACCAGAAACTGTTTCCTTCAACTGAGAAAAATCTCTAAACTTAGCGAAAATGTTGTCACAATACGATCTTATATAATCCATGCGTTTGTGTCTTCTCGTCTGGACTATTGCAACAGTTTGTTTTCATGTCTTAACAAGAAGGTGTTGTCTTGCCTGCAGTTGATACAAAACTCTGCAGCGAGAATTCTGACCCGCTCTAGTAGAAGAACTCACATTTCTCCGATCCTTAAAACTCTTCACTGGCTTCCACTTTCTTTCAGGATCAAATTTAACTTCATGGTCAGGCCCCTCTTTACATCACTGATCTTATCCAGCCTTACACCCCAGCTCGGGCTCTGAGGTCTGTGGATCAGAAGCTACTGATGGTTCCTGAACACACTTCAGGACCAGAGGAGAGAAATCCTTCCAGGCTGTTGCTCCTAAGCTTTAGAACGAACCTCCTCTCTCTCTTTGCGCTTGATGGATCTACTGACTCCTTCAAGAAACATCTTAAGACTTTCTTATTTTGCCTTGGACTCCTGTTTTTTTCTTGGCGTTATCTTGATCTTTTTAGTATAATTGCTTTGTGACCCTGGTCTAGAAAGCGCTCTATAAATATAAATTACTTACTTACTAACATAATTTATTATAGCTCAATTCTATATGTTCATAATAAATTACCACTCATAAGATCCTATTTCCGCTAGTGACTATTTTAATACATAAATGGCTCTATTAAACTATGTACTTTTACGCTGATTGTTTAAGCGCTTTACAAATAATAAAGACTTACTGTTAAGCAGGTTGGTGGAACCAGGAACCTTTCTCTTACCCCTACGAACATATTTTGATGTGGCACATGGCTCACCGCGGAGACAGTCATGGAGATGATGTTCGTTCACTGAAAAATATATTTGATCTAAATCAGTATAACCCGAAACAACTCGACGTTCAGGTAACATTCTTAATTTATGTAATCGTGCATTCTTTTTTTAAGTTTAGTTCTCAAAGCATCAGGAAGTTAGTAGTTAACATACAAGCAAAACATGTGTCGAAAACTAGATTCGATTAACAATAAAAACGCCATGTTATGTCCACGTCGTTGTGCTTCTGCGTTCATTCACAAATACGTTCGGATTTGTTTTTCCTTTTGCAACAGGAAGTGCATCAATGTAATTGAGACACCGTTTGAAAATGGATCACATGTCACCTAATGTCGAGGTTCATCAAGTGGTGTCCAGTTGTTATCGGACCATCACCTCACCCACGGATAATAAGGACATCATAACTACTCTCCAACGTTTCCATACATTCCTGGATGAGGAATCACAGGACACAACCAAACCACCATCTATACAACGAGCGGAGTTTAAAAAGTCCCATTATACAAGAACACTCCTGCTCCTGGTCGACAACATTCATGCAGACTGGCTGCATCGTCTCCCAGCAGGGCAGCGTGCAGAGCTATGGGAGGGCCTCTTCCTTCGAGGACCTCCAGACCAAAGCCTTCTTGTATTGATGGAGGGAATAGGGAGACTAAGGTAGATGTTTCAGATGAAGATTCATAAAAGTTGTTTTTTTTTTTACAAATATTTAAACCCCTTCTTTCCACAGCCCAAGTTCCAATCTGGATCTCTTAGTCAGCGTAACAGAGCAATTTCTTCAGAAAGGTCGTCTCTCTGAGCTGCTGTGGGACTACTGTTTAGAGACGGGTCCCTCTGGATCTCCACAGTTCAGGGAGACTCTTCTTGGACGTATTGTGGCTTTGCCGGACCTCACTGCCAATAAGTTACAGCACAACAATAAGCTGCTGTTTCTGCCGCAGCAGTATTACCCTCTGTTGGCTGTGTCTATTCTGTCCTGCCTGGAGAAAACTTGCAGAGCACTGAAAGGTAAGTAACTAAGTAATTAGTATTTATAGAGCACTTTTAAAGACCAGGGCCACAGAGCGCCTAAACAATCAAAAAATACACAATAAAATAAATACTTAAAAGGTCAAGTCAACACAGAGACAAACACAAGAGTCTCAGAAAATCCAGGAAAAGTCTGCACGAATAAAAGTGTCTTAAGATGTTTCTTTTGAGAACCTTTTCATTGTTGGACTCTACAACAACATAAAACCAAATAAACAATTAAACAACTTCCATGATTTAAGAGTTGCGTTGGCTCGTGGCATAAAAGTAAAAAAGAAATGTGACTTCTGATAACTGTAATTTAAATTTCAGTAAAATTGTGACAAATGTATACATATGTATTTATGTATTTAAGGGATATATCTACTTATAAGGTATTTCCGCTCCTTTGCTGTACATAAACACATTATTAATAATGTTTTTTTAAATATATGTCATCATTCAGTATTATTAAACACATTTCAAATTAAATTATAGCTCATAAAATGGATGTTGCTTCAGTTGTTACTGAAGAAATTGTTTTAATCCTAATTTAAGTGTTTATCTTCTTATATTTCACACAGATGGGACAAACTGCAACCTGACATTCGTTGCTCAAGTATTAGGGAAACTGTGTGTTCAAGGTCATAGTGGTGAGTTCATAATAAGTTGAACTTCAATTAAAACAATTAAGACAACATGCAGTGTAAAGGAATAATGCACTTATGTTTATCTTTCCCTAAAGAAAAGTTTTTAATCTTCTTTATTTACCTTTAAACTTTATCCAGGTGCTATAATGAAAGTGATGGTTCCTAAACTTTCTTCCCATACCCGCTCTGACATGGTTTGGCGGAGGATTTGTTGTAAGCTTTTGCAGAATGTGCCACAGAGTTGGTCGGAAAGTGTGCTCACGGGGCTGGTGCAGAACGTCATTGGGTAAGTTCTCCATTGAGCATGAGCTGTGATGAATTTATTGTGATGGTATGGTCCTCTGTTTCAGGCCCGATGCTTTGGGTCGGATCATGGGTAATCTAGTTTTAGATAATAAAAAGGCCCAGTTTGTCATCACTCACAAGTTGCTTTTACTCCAGTTCAAGTTGGAGGTAAAAATAATAACATTTTGAATACTCGATTATCAATTAATTGATTTATTTTTTACAGAATCAAATGTTAAGGACCGTTTTGGGGTATCTTGCAGCAGACAAGGATCGAAGGCCTCTTCTCATCCAGGTAATTACTTGCTGTGTCACTTTATTAGTCTCTACAGGCTGTTGAAAAACTATTCTTGCTTCTTACGTTCAGGTGTTGCGGTCTTTGTGCCAGGCCTGGGCAAATCCCAGTGCTGTGAAACACACACCAGTGGAGCAGCAGCTCTATGTCAGCAAGGCTCTATTGTTGTGTGTGAGTCTGCTGAAGGACTCGGAGCTGCAGGAATTACGCTCGGGTACCAATCACACAAGATGCTTTCAATGATATGAGATTGGATTAATTTTCATTTGTTCTGTCACAGAGCTGCTTCAGTGTTTGTTGGGTGGCATGCAAAGCCACTTGGATAGCAACGTTGTTCGCATCCGACACATGGGGATGATTGTTGGCGAGTGCCTCACCTCCCGGATGGATGTCAGCGGAACCAGACTGAAATTTCAGGTTATTGGTTTTATAAACAACTAGTAAACACTTTCAGGGTTACAATTACAGAGCCATTAATATTGTAAATACTTTCTGTTTTAATCTTGCTTAAAATCTTATTTATATAAATGTAACCATAACTTCCACTGACCTTTTGTGTTTGTGTCACACAGTATGAACAGGATGATGAGACCAAAGAGCTGCTTTCTATGATGAATCCTGTTTCTGAAAACGAATCAGACCAAGAAACAAGGTTAATGTCATTTGACCAGTCAGTGATACAGAGCACAGTGAAACTACTTTGATTCAAAATAGAATCATAGTCAAAAGAGTATCAAGAAGTTTCCTGATTTTATTTGAAATAACCTTTTTTGTTTCTTTGTCCATAGTAATGATGTCCCTGTAGAAGCTGAATGTCCACCTGCTGAGAAAGTTTTCCAGTCCAAACCAGAATCAACGAACAACAAACCAGACTCAGACCTGGACAGGTAAGTTTTCCTGGTCATAAATCTGTGTTCTCAACATGTTCTACATGTTTTAAAGTTTTAAACTGTCTTCCCAGTGATGACGAATTGACTCCGTATGATATGTCTGATGATAAACAAATGGATCAAGCGTCCCCACCTCGCTACTTAAGGGACTGCCTGGAAAGTAAGCCCCGAAAATCTAAATATGATGGTCATTATGTTATATATCTGATCTCTGATGCTCTTGTATCTCTGAACGCTTCTAGCCTTGATGTCGTCTGAGGAGCCAGAACGTGTGCATCTGAGTTTGAAAGTGTCTGAAGTCCTTGTGAGAAAGAATGTGTTTGCAGCTAAAGAGGTACAGAACATTTCTAAACTCTTTGACGACTAATGTGTTGCTCACCGATGACTTCACCTTTCGTGATGTATTTTTTTTTCTAGATCAGTGTCAAGCTCACCAAAGTTCTGCTTCACATGGAAGATAAATACAACTTCAACGACTTCCTGGCGCTGAGGATGGCAACCATGGTGGCGATCACTGTGACGGACCCTGTCCCTGTACGACCGTATCACCTTCTTCTCTGGGCATTTTCTGAGGATTGTTCTAAACCTGTGTGTGTCTTTTGTTGAAGGTGACTCAGTATTTGACCACGGAGTTCTATTCTTTGAATTACAGTCTTCGACAGCGACTGGACATTTTGGAGGTAAAAACATTTGCTAAATCTAAAAAAATAAATTTGATGCAAAAGTGTAATTATTTGTTTGGATGATTATTTTATTTTAGTCTCTTCCTTTAATTGTCTGCTCAATGGTTGTTTGAATTATTCCCAATGTATTATTGCCTTCCCTAATATTTTGCAGTTTTATATAAATCCTCTTCATATATGAATTAAATGCATCCTTCTATTATGTCATAGGTTCTGTCTCTGGCAGCCCAGGAACTCTCTAAGCCAATCACAGACCACAGAGAGCCTCTGATGGTGCAGGCTGCCCCCACAGACCTCACTCTGTCCTCTGATAACAACATTGTACCCTGGCAACAAATAGTTGACAAGCGACTTCAGAGCAAAACAAGGTACCTCAAGAAGGTACGTGTCATCATTGGCCATGGTCGTCAGCGAAGGTCACAGCAATTCTTTTATCTTCTCTCAGGGAGCCACACGCCCTCCAGCAATAGCCTCCCCGAACAGATACGCTCCAGTCGCTGGAAACTTCTTCTTCCCTCTCCTCAGGAATTATGACAAGTGAGTATCTTTTTGAGGACCCAAAGAGGTACTTTTTAGTTTTAAAGTAAAGTGTAATACTTTTTCTAATAGACCTCAAATGACCTTTGACCTGCTGGGCAACGACCACTTGGTTCTTGGGCGACTGATCCATACATTAGGTCACCTCATGCATCTTGCACTCAATGCACCGGTAAGTTCAAGGAAATACATGCAGGTTTGCACAGTCCAGTACATTTAAATAACAACGTAGTAAGCTGAACATTAAACTCAAATATAGAAGATGAGTTTTCATTAAAGTCTGTTAAGCCATTAAACATCTTGTAAGAATCCTTTAGATGCATTTCTCTTCCAGATTGCCACACAGATGGGACGCGCTCTGTTGGACTTCGTGTGGGTGGTTCGCTATCATGTTGACCAGTGAGTGAGCTTGTCGACTAATAAAGAAAACATGTTGCTATAATCTAACGTGTGGCGTTCGCAGGATGGTGAGGCGAGGCGTCTTGTTTGCTGTGTTTTCCGTGCTCTTAAGCATGCCGACTGAAAACCTCCTGGTGGACCTCGGAGAGTTATTGTTTGAAACCAGAACCTGGTTAGCAGGTACATGAAGCATTTTGTTTTTACATATTTTTAAAGTAACCAAATTTGCTCGGATAAATGGGATTTGAGGAGAGGATTACAAGTCCAATAGTATTATTTTAATACTAAATTCATAACACAAACAAGGAATGTTTCATGTGTTAATGCTGTATATAACCTATCAAGAGCCAAAGGTGCCACTAACCAAAAATAATGTACTGTTCACAGATGTGGCGGAGGGAGATGTCGATGCGGAATGCAGGAGTTTGGCCGTCCAGAGTCTTGTGCTTTTAGAGAAGAACCTGAAGAAGCAGCTCCTTGATCCACAGGCGCTGAATTTGGATAATTCAAAATAAGATGCGATCCTTCGTTGATTATTGTAAACATGTTAAATATATGTAAATTATTTTAATTGATGTATAAAATGTTTAAAACATGAAAAGTGACATTTTTTCTTCTACTTTAGGGTAAAGCTTCTTACCCCCTCGATAAGCCCAGATAAATTCAACTGCTTGTATCTCTTGTATTCCCATCAGTATGTGTGAATGGCTGTCAAAGCGCTTTGTGACCCCGGTCTAGAAAGGCGCTATATAAATAGAGATTATTATTATTATTATTATTATTATTGTATGGGTGAGAATTGGAACATGCAGGAATGTTATATAGAGCTTTGCCTTTTCACTCAACTCCCTCTTCAGTGTGACACATTGGTGCATAACTTTTATATTATATACTATTTATATCCGCTGCTTCATTCTTCACTCACTGGTGAACCAGACATTCACATCACTTGTTCTATCTGCCAATTGACTTATCAATACTAACTTCTTTTTTTTTCTCTGAACTAACGGAAAGCATTTAAATAATTATATTGTCTTGAAAGACCCTTAATGAAAATCAAACATGGCTATATATTTTAGAAAACATATGTTTGTTTTTATAATGAGTCCTTAACGCACTCGGACAAGCTCGTCATTTTCCGTGACTCCTCCTCCAATCCCGCCTGAAGGTTGTCAGGGGCAACTGGCAGAGACGCTTACACACGGTAGCTGAAGTACAAACACTGCAACTCAATGTTTTTGTCGTTTATTCGACTACGTGTGGGGCAGCTTCCCTAGTGTCGCATAACGGTAGGTACGAAAAAAGTAAAAATTGTATAGTATTTGCCCGGACACGCGTATTACTTGAAACTTTTGCAGGGTTATCCCGGCTAGCTAATGTGTTAGCAGCTAAAGCTAACTTATCATCGCTTGAACACACGGTAACATGGCACTGCCTATATTATAGAAATATATGAAATATCATCCCATTTTAATGCTTTTCAGTTTTTGGATGTAAGCGTGGTAGCACCTTTTTATCCTTTTTATCCTGTAATTATTGGGCGAACTGTTTTTGTATGGCTTAAATGACATATTTGTTATTAATGTTAACCTAAAAGTGACACTGCAAAGAAACGACTCAAATAGAACAAGTTTCTAATAATTGTTTTCATTGTAAGAGCGTAATAATGGTGAGATCAGCTACACATGCTGTCACAGGGATTTTGAAATAGATGGTAATAATAGGGTTTCTGTTCAAAATGCAGTCACTGCTCCAGTTTGTTGTTGTCAATAAAGTAACTCAACAAAAGCACAAATGTGTTGTATAGATCCATGTTGCCAACATAATCTAAACTTCTCACCTGCATATACAAGTAATAATGCTTATGGGTATTACAAAGTTTGCACTAAAGTATGATTGATCTCTAAAAAGATTGAATACAAAAATAGTTCTACACTAGAACACATGTGTTTATCAAACGACGCTTTTTCTTACCAGAAGAATGAAACAATTGTAACCATTGTCGTAGATTCTTGTTAAATCAATCCTGTGATTTATTGTGATTGTTTTAATTGTTGATTTTTTTTTTATTTGTCAGGGCTATGGCGGTATATTTTGATCACCGTATTGAAGCCCACAAAAATACTGCCTCTCCATCCCAGCTAACTTGGCACTCAGTACTGCCTGTACTAGCTGTTGCCTCAAGCAGCTTCACTGTTGGAGGAAATGTAGATGTTTACTTACAACAGGTAGCTATTACAAATAAACTCCAAAATGTTTCGACCTAATAACGCAAGTTTGAACATTCATATCTAGGGTGAGCATGTAGAGTCCTGTCACATTGAGCGGCCTCATCATGCGAAGGTTCTTCGCTGGCATCCCACAAAGCCAGTGTTGGCTGTAGGGTGGGAAAATGGCGAGGTCCTGCTGCTGACGTATCCTTCTGGAGATCAAACCATCTTACCAAACACTCACACGGCGTGCATCACGCTGTTGGAATGGAGCAGTTCTGGCAGCCGCTTGGTTACTGGCGATCAGGTGACAGACACACTTGTTTGATTATTTTAAGTGATATTGGTTTGGATGGTAAACTTTAACACCATTTTTTCAAGCACAATTCTTTTGTTTAACAACAAATTTACTTTCCCTTGTTCATCATTTGTTATCAGACGGGTACTTTGGCAGTGTGGAAACTTGATGCCAGAGGAAAACTTCAAGGAAATCATCAAGTTAAGCATGAATACAAAGAACCATTATCATGCTGTATCTTCAAACCAACTCTGCCTGGAGAGTAAGTTGTATTTATTCATTTAAATTCAGCTGTATTTTAAGTTGAAATCTCTTTAAAACAATGATACTATTCTACTGTAGCGATGTGGCCATGCTTGCCCGTGCATCAGTAAGTGGAGACGAAAAAGCCTTGGATATGTTCAGTTGGAAAGGAGCACCTCTGAAGTTGGGACCTCAAGAATGTCTGGCATTCTATGTTAGCACCTCAAATGGCAAGTTCATTTAACTAAACTGGATTATATTTAATGATCTGGGAAAGTAACTGATTTTAATGACATTCCTTACATGCAGGTAAGGTCCATAGTGTGGACGAGAATGGTAAAACCTCAGTCTTTCTCAGTGTGGAAGGTGCCATCCAAAAGCTCTTCTACCTTGACAAGAGAGATGCTCTTGTTGTGATCACAGAGAGTCTGATGCTATCACAGTACAGTGTGGCCTCGGATGGTGGAGCCCACGAATTCAGGAAGGTATGAGCGGTAACACATTTGACTTTTTTGCTCATTTGTGTTATTCTTTTAAAGCGTATATTAATATATAAACTGTGTACTATTATAAACCATAGGTGAAGTTGAGCAGCAAAGGTGGACAGAGCGTTGATATGGTATGGGCAGGCAATGGCCTCCTCATCACAGCAACAGGAGAGCAGCTTGTCAGGTAGGCACCATTCTACGAATGTACAAATGTTAGATGTTCACTGAGCTACAATAATAGTTGTATAATAATAGTAAGAGTTGAGTGACTTTCTGGAACAGTCTGTTGATGGAAATAATACAATTTACAAATATAAATCTAATACATCTAATATAATAAAAGGTACTTACAATATATCTAAAATAAATAACTGATTATGATGATGGGATCAATCTAGAAAAAGAATAGTGTTGATGGTTGTATTGCAATGAAACGAGTACCGTATATGGTAAATATGTATTGGGATAATAATTATAATGTATTCTTTATGTGAATATATTATGTAGTTATATAGAAATCTTCTTTGTATATGCATATATATTACACTATATCACATTAGTAGAAATATTAGCTACAAACTAAAGAATACCGGTAATTAAATCTTCAGTAAAGTTTATTTTTTGTTTTGCTTTATTTTAAATTCTTTATTTTGTATTTACAAATAATTATACATGATAATAAATAATTTATAAATGTTCAAAATAAATGTGTTAATTCATTTGTTCTTCTGCAGGTTGTGGGATCTAGACCGAGATAACAACCATGTTCTGTCCCTTGATGAGACTCTTGGTTTTGAAAAGGGAGAGTTGATCAGCTGCGTTGCTTATTGTGCGGGGAAAGGTAACAACATTGTTGTACGATCTAAACATTTGAGAGGGAACTATTGATTAACATTTTTTTTTTTTTTTTAAGACATTCTGGCAGCCGGAACCAGTAATGGACGCATAGCAATTTGGCGGATGATGGGTCAGTCTGATAACAACAGAGGTGATGCTCACACTTTTTGGAAGCTTCAACCTCCCACTGAAATTGAAGGAAGTGTCACTCAACTACAGGTAAAGTCAATATCCAATTAAAAAAAGAGCATAATAACAATCGATTATGTCACTTCCCTTGTGGACATTTCAGTGGGGTTCGAGTTTGAATCTCCTAGCAGCAAACAACTCCAAAACGGTGTTGATTCTCTGTGAGCATGTGATGTCAACCGACTTCAGCCAGCAGGTGGCAGCAGTCCAACTCTCCCCAACACAGCTCAGCATTACTCAGTTCCACACAGGAGTGCATTTTGCTCTCCAGTCTGACATGCACATAAAGGGAGTGTGCTTAACCAAGGTGCGTCCAGATATGCAGCTGTAATGCTGACTGTATTTCTAGATGAATATTGAAATTTGATTCTAAAATAAAATGTGTTTTTTAACAGGACACTGCGACAGTGTGGAGTGGAAAACATATTACAGTGTATGAGCTCTCAGGGTCTTCACTACGCAACGCAGGTAAAATTACATCTGAAGATGGATTTTACAAAAAAAAATCACAACTTTTTACAACTTTTTTATTTCCTCATATTCAAGGATCCTTCCCTTGTGAGTCCTCGATAGTTGCTGTACATGGTGAAAATTTATATACAGTGGAACCAAACAGGGTCCAGATCAGAACACCTCAGGTCTGTTTATTTAATAAAGAAATTGCTTAATTCAAATTTGTACTATGCATTAAAATGTATTTTCCGCCTACCCTAGGGCACAGTGAAGCAGTTGCTGACATTTTCCAAGGCAGAGGGAAACCCGGTGCTGCTCAGTGTGTGTCAGTCCTACCTGGTCGTGGGTACAGACACGGCTCATGTCAGGGTTTTTGATCTTTCAAGAAGGTATTGCCTCTACAAGCAAGGCAATATAACTTACACAGGATTTATCTTAAAATGACTGTTCCATTCTGTGTTTTTAAGAGATGCCAAAGCTCACTGCAGTGCTAAAAACCTGGCTAACCACATTGCCAATTTAGGAGCTCTGAGGTCAGTGAAATGTAATGCCAACGGAAGCCAAGTCAGCGTTTTAATCTCCCAGGTACATCCTTCTCTCCTTGGTTAAAAATATTTTCTGTTCCATTCTTAAACCGATAATATATTTTAAAGAACGTATACATAAGATGACTTTTCCCCCCACAGGTGAATGGACGTCCAGATCAGAAAGTCTACTTTTATGACGTTGAGATGGACACTGTGACTCACTTCGATTTCTTCATTGGACGGCCTTCAAGTGGCTTATCCCAGGCTGAAGACAGCGAGAGGTAAAAAAAAAAAAAAAAAACTTTTTGGTGATGTGTTCCTAGTATCATGTTTTTTAATGCATGTTTCATTTTGATGTTTCAGGCAGCAGTTTGAAGGCGGTGAGCTCGGTGGACGCTGTCCTGTTTCACATTACTGGGACGAGGGTGAGCCTCGGCTGTTTGTCTGTGAAACTATGCCTGTAAGCTTGGAGTCATCAATCACCAATTTAGCAGACACGGTAAAAGCAGCTTTTAAATACTAATTATACACTTTAGCAAATCGTTCAGTCTCGTCAAAATGACACCTTTGTGTTTTTAGGTTGAAGTGTCTGTGGTCACTCTCTTCTGTACTCAAGAGCACGGCCTTCTCTTGCAAGATTGCTTCCCGAAACCTGCTGGCCTTCAAGCCCTCATAGCTCTTGATGTACCCTACTATTTTTTCAGCTGCAAGGTGAGGTTACTGCCCACATCTCTGCCCCACAGATACACATTTGTACATTTGCTTTAAACTCTTTACTTTGTACAAACATTTTTTTGGTCTCAAACACCACAAGCTATTTTTTCGGAGGGGTGGTGTCTTTCGATCAGAAGTAAGTTTTTGTACTGAAATTGTACCTTCTTCAGGCCAACAGTAGTCGTGACCTTGGATGTACCAAACTAGATCTTTTTGTTCCTCGTCCCTGCAGGTCTTGTGGCTAGATCAGATCTCTGTCATTTTCACTCTAATGCCCAATTATCAGTCACAAATGATGCTGCATAACAGCTCAACTTGTAGATAGATGCGAGTCTCACTATCCATTTAAGCCAGTGTTGCCAATTATATCAACATTGTCAGAAATATGAACAAGTCTGACATTTGCAGAGAACTGTGTGTGTTCTTCTTTGGAAACTGCCTCATAACTCCCCGAACCTTTACCCTTAACTAGAGGGAATGAAATGACGCAGACTTCTGCCGAATACGATTCAAAGTAAAGAGTCATTTTGTTTCTTGTTTTTGTTCCTTAAGCGTTAAGGGAGGATCTTTGTTTTCACTCTGTTATAAGGTTTATGTTACTTCAATAGGGAATGCAGTCACAAAACTGAGCAACGCTATGAGAATGATGTTAGGCCTTCTTCTGGCAAATATTGTTCGATTTTAAAAGAGGACGGCTACCACACATTTTCTTTGACATTCTTGTGTGCTTAGTTACATGAGAAAAAAGAGATCTGGAGCCTTCATTCTCTCTGCACAAAAACTCCTCAATATCGACGTGTCCCGATTAACTTTGGTTGACCCCTTGTTGTCTTTTAGCTTTGCTACCTTTTTGCTTTTAAATTGATGTATAGTCAAGCTTTTGCCCATCCTCCTACATTCTTGAGCCTTATTTCCAGACATGTGCATCTTGTCAAAACATAACATGTATTTCTTTGTTTCTTCTTGTAGCCTGGACAAAGGGATCAGCATACTTCTGAAATTCCAACATCAGCTCCCCCAAATGAGAACCAGCTGATTCAGGGGGCAGTTGGCCAGCTCCCCAACATGGTATCCAGGCGACCTCTCAGGGACTTTGTGGGACTGGAGGACTGTGAGAAGTCCACCAGAGATGCCATGCTAAACTTCAGCTTCTATTTGACTATCGGTGACATGGATGAAGCCTTCAAGTCCATTAAGTTGATAAAAAGGTAAGTTCAAAAAGTCATTGTGACTTTTCTTGGTTGCAGACTGTTTCAAAGTTAAAACATTCCTTCTGTATGATTTCTGTCATCACCATCCTCGCTGGGCTTTTCCTCATCGGTGTATTTGTAAAGCATAGAAAAGACCACTGGGAAAGTATTGTTACTTCAGCCTTGACTCTTCTACCACTGGGATTGTTTCTTTCCTTTTCCACCCTCCATTGATTGATTTATTGATTATAAAATGAGGATTATTAGAAAACTTCTTTACGCCTTCATCTTTCTGACCATTCTGGTGAAGTGAGCGGAATCTTCTTCTCCACACGTAACCACAGACACGAGGCATATACTTGAAACACTTGTGAACTGAACCAAGTGTGGAAAGACATCAATCTTCCACAGGATATTCAGGATATACAGAAATTCATAGTCTGATGACAGCTTTACTCAGTTCCTCTTGGAAAGCTATTTTTACCTCAAACCTTTTTTGTCATGATGGTATTGTGCTCAATTCCCGAAAATCTCCACCCTCATATCCTGCTACAGCAACCTGTATCATCGGGGACACCCAACTGTAGTTCAACAAATTCACAAAGGTTCTCGATCCTATCAGGCTCCTTTGTTTTTCCTCAGATAGTTCTAGTTGGAAATACATTTTGAAAGCTTATTATAGAGGTTCATTCATCTAATGAGTAATCTTATTCCTTCCTTTTCCTGTTTTAAATCCAGATTAAAATGTTTATTCTGCCACTTTTGTTAGTGTATTAACAATATTAAGGGTGATTAACCTTTTTTGACCACTATATTATCACGTATTATTATATAATTTTGTTTGTTTTCCAATAATTGCAAGGGATTATTATTATCTATAAAGTCCCTTTTGTTCAGTTTATTTAGTTCCTAATTAAACATGTCAAACATGATAAACAAAAAAAACTAATGACGTTTTAAAGTGTTCAGTGAGTTTCTCAGCCAGGGCAAAGACAGCAGTGATAATAATAATAATAATTTGAATAGAGAATATTGAATTAGTTCCTTGAAGGAGGTAACACCCCCTAAACCTTGCTTGCAGAAACTGTCCTCTTCATGTCATCGTTCACAGCATCAATAAACCTCATTATTTCATGGACACCTTCTCCTTTTACAAAGATGTCTAGTATACCGTGTCACTCTTAAGTCCAAACCATCAGTTTCTGGCATCCCTAACTTTGTCTCCAACTACAATCTCGACTCCCTGCATCTTCCCCGTTCCTCCTGCCTCTTTTGTTTGTTTCCTTTTGTGACTGAGCTTTGCATACACAGAAAACAAGACTGAAGGAATGAAGCAAATCGACTTTATAGATTTGACCAATAATTTTTTTATTATATATTATTATTTCACAAACCCATATGTTTAATGTAAATAACTAAATAAAAAGATTGTAAAGATCAATCAAACAACAAAAATATAAGTGTAATAACGTGTTTTCAAAAAATGATAGAATTAACATTAATATCAAATACAGTCTGTACCACAAGCCAGCGAAAGTTACAAAATCAAATCCAATGAAACCTCAAAAAGTGAAATAAGGTAAACATAGTCTTATTCTTAACTCATAGTTTATGTGTTTTATTTGAAATAATGCATAGCTTATATTGTATCTTTTTCCCTTAAAATAAAAAAGAAAGTGGTTGCTTTTCTACCCCATCACTGGCATACCATAACATGTATAGTGAAAAACAATAATAATTATGATTACTTATTTTATTAAAGACAGGAAGGGTTTAATGTAGGACAGTTCTACCAATTTTATTTTAACTCTACGTATTGTATTATATTTATTCCAAAATTCACATCACAATCGGAGTCTTTTGCGTAAAGTATTTAATAATTCCAAATTTAATTTTAAGGTATCTTTAAAAAGTACAGATACAATATTTAAGTTCAAGATCCAGCTTGATCCTCTCTCCTCACACAACATATACTTTCCACATTCAAAGAAAAATTTGGGGTTAAATAAAAAGTCCCCAAGTCTTGTTGCAATTTGATCAGTTAGACATTTCTGCTGGTTTTACAATGGAGAATGAAGGTCAGTGCTGGCCTCTCTCAACAAGGTGATTCAACATAGTCGTTGTTCAGTCGAAAACGTAAAGGTGAGGCTAGTGAGCCGCCGATTAAGATGTGAGGCTCCGTTGCAAAGTCATCCCGGCGGTGTAAAATGTTCCAGATGAGCATGGCTGCTGCTATGGTGGCTAACAGGCACGCAGCTATGTCCAAGTAGCAGGAGTAGGACAAGAGTGTATAGGGTCCAATCCTGTAGAACGTCACGAGTCCAATCACCAGTACGAAACCTGCAAGAAAAATGATTGTATTGGTTTAATAAGTCAACACATTTTCTTATCTATCTGCAACCAAATCAAATATATTACTAAGACCGAAGACCAAGACAGAGCAAAAATGAACACGTTATTTATGGCAACTCAGCAAACTCTTGGCCCTTTTCCTCCAAACCGTGACTGGAATTAGAATCACCTCATGTCATTTGGTTCATGGAACCAGTAATGGACTTGTGCATTATTCTTTTGTTCGTTCCCTGCATGGGACTTTTGAAATTTGGAGATCTGGTTCCTCTTGGAAACATGTTCTGCTTTGTCAAGATCAAGCATCTCGCTAGAATTAAAAAATATCAAAGAGCATTTATAAACTCGGGGAAAGCCTTGTTTCATCTCCGCGTTACTTTGATTTACACTCAGGCGATGAGGAAGGCCGGTGTGATTGTAAATGTCTAGAGACATGCTGTTCCTTTCATCCTTGTAACATCAACACTGGCTATGCTGGAAAGAGATGCATCTACAGAAGTCTGGAGACATGTTGTTTCGTACCCAGTTCACCGTCTTACTTCCCTGACAATATTTGTGAATGGAATTTTTAGTAACTTGCTCCACGAGTTTTCCTTTGATCCCGTCCTCACAATAGCCCTTCGCACGATATCATTCTTAAGCCCTGACCTGCTCCACCCACAGACATTATCTGAGCTCTTGCGTTATTCCAATGAATCCCACCCTATTTCATTTGAGCTTCAACGGCAATGAAACTATTCTTTGACAGGATATATCCAGACCGGAAACAGAGATGTTGTTACTTTGGGACATGAATCATAGATTTTCCTGCGATGACCACCTGAGCTTCAAGTCCGTTTGAGTTTCATTGTTTTATACGAGGATGTGGATAATTATTTCTGTGTAATGTTGACTCATTTTGAACCTGCCTGCCTCCTTATCCAAGAAAATGAATAATCTCCTGTCCAGGGTCCAGCCAGGGTGGGCTGTGTGAACCTCATATATTGGCACAGACTTATCTGTCAAGCTTCCTTCCCCCTTTTCCTCTTTCCATCCTTCCTTCCTCTCCACACCCTAATCTTCAGTGTTAATATATTTTCTGGAAACTTCTCATGATCTGTCTCTGAGAAAATATACAGATCAATTGAAGAGACTAGTCCTGCCTGAGTATATTTTCACAATACCATCTTTTTTCTCTTACACTAGTGGATCAGTGAAAGATATTTGAAAGACATTTGTGAATGGATTTTAATCTGAGGTCAAAGTCAAGATTCTATTATCAGGAAGCTTGATTTCGAAGACTATTTCTAGTAACAGTAACATTTTCCAAAGTGTTTTATGACATATTCCTTTCTATGAGCGAAAAGGAAAAGACTTAATAATGTGATGTGTCACATTTCTATTAGAACTAGAATAGTATGCTTAATCTTGATCTTAACAAGGTGCTCATCATTTTAAAGACTCTCAGAGAATACATTTGTCAAGGTAAGAAGACATGCATTCTTCTTCCTGAGTATGTTCTCGGCTTTCACTGAATGTAAAGCTTCTTATCGTGTTTTCTATCAGGAACTTTCCTGCAGCAGAGCGTTCATTCAATTGAATGGGATATTGTTATTCCTGGGTGTACTTGCAGAAACGAGAACATTCTGGCAGGTCTCAAAAGAAAAACATTCCTGCGAAAAAAGGATGATGTGTAAAAACATTTCCATTCATGCAGAGCTGAAACTCATTCAGTGGTATCGGCAAGAGGCTGTAGTAAAATTAAACCTGTATCATGAATCAGTACTGGCCCTAACGTTGACCATCTTTACTGTCACGTTTGTTTAATCTGCATATATTTTTTACATACCCATCTTCACAGAAGTTACCACTCAATATTCCTGTATTGTCTTTTCCCTTTGACATTGATCTCCCTTTAATTATTTAAAATCGTGTTTATAGGTGATGTATTATAAGGCTTAATGTTTCTGTTAACCTGATCAATCCGTTCTTTTTATTTCATCTCTGTCATTGAATTTCATCCTTCATAAATATAGGTTGGAATCGCATGTATTTACAAGGCATATGTGCATCAGAATCCAATAATCTGATAATTGATATAGGAAATGGGTTTTGATTACTCTTTTGTCTTTCGATAACCAAGCATTTAATGTGTATCCTAAACTAATTATTTGGCTTGTACTCAAATAGTTTGGTTTGTGCTCGACGGTCTTGACTCAGAGTCGGATTTATAGAAAGCGTTGGCTAGAGATTGCTGCATCTGTACTGGTAAAGTTCCACTTGAAGGTTTTTCGATTCTTTTTTTCTACTTTTTTGCGCATACTGTGCTTTTTCTAAGAGACTAAATGATGATTCTTCGTATGTTACTCGCAGCATCTTAAATAATGGTAATGTAAGTGACCATTCTCCTGAACTCTTTCACTTGAGCCTCCCTTAATTGTCTTCCGATGAAATCCGCTCATTGTTAAATGACTGTCTCTCGAAATATAATGATAAACTGTGATCCGTGATTGGTTGTCAGAAACATAAAAGTCAGTTTATCTTGGGCAATCCCCGCCCTGCAGAACGAAGTACGACTAGACCAACAAAACACACACAACTACAGCAGACATAAACACTCATATATAAGCTGCGTAGCCACTGTTGCCAACACATACACAAACATACACTCCCTGTTGAAATAGTCCATCCCGTCTATCCCCCCCTCCTCCTTTCTTTTTCCTTCTTCAGCTAGGGGGTTTGCATAACAGGTAGTCACAGACATTTCCCCGTCCTGAGCAGGGATATCCTGGCGCCCGACTGTCGCTGCCTGAGCAGCCGCTGCTCTTTCTATTGGATTCTGGTCTAAGATTAAATTTAGAACGAGAGCAGACCCCCCACTGTGCCCTCTTGTCATTCTGACGCTCAACCAAGGGACCAAGCGACAGCTTTACAAAACCTACTTCCCCAACTGAAGTACTGGGAAATTCTTCATCCCATTGTAACACATCTGTAGATTGTTGCAAACATTACAACGTTCATTCCAATCATGTTGGGATTTTAAAACTAAAATAGAAAAAAGTTAAAATGTTGTTTCTTGTTCTCTAAACGGTACTCTAGTTGTTAGTTTCTCCTCATTGATTCCCTGACAACCTATAGTTTTTTTTAGGTAACTGAAGCATTTCAAGTTGTTCCTTTCTTTCCAAAGAAGCCCTTTGTCTATTTATAGCCTCGGGCAGATGAAGGAAGTTGATTGTTGTTGAAATGTTGGATCAGATGCAATGAAGACAAAGACAATTAATCATGTCACGCTAAATTATATGTAAGCTTTGGAAAATGAATTTTTGCGACAATACTCTTCTGAGAGGATTATCTTCTGTTATGTATTAGATTATATTAATTTATGTCATTTTTGCTTGAATAGCACAAAGACATACCAAGCAGGTAATTTTCCCCTAATATTATTTTTCTACATTTAAAGCTTTTTCTTGATTGGCTTAAGTTCTATCATAGATTGTCAGGCACGGCAAGCTAGGAAAAAACATTTCTGTGGTGGTGTCTGAGTTACCGGGTTGGCTTCCTCTAACGCTATCGCCAACGCAATCACAGCCATGTAGAAGTTGTTTAATTATTTTTTTATTCTGTGTTTTATTATGTTATGTTTTAGTTTTTGTCATTAATTAATAAAAGAGAAACAAGTTCAGACTCCTTCAAAATATACTCGGATCCAGATGGTTATCTGGAACATCAGCAACATTTAATCAACAGTTATTTGTTCAATTATCAACCTTTCCTGATAGTTCCTTTGACATTTGTTAGTATTTATTTTTCCTGTCATCACCATTAAAATCTGAGAGAAGGACACTTTATTTGAATGTGCCAGTAAATATTTCTCTTTATACATGAAATGGATTTTGTACTTACTGGCGAGCTGGAACAGTGCTGCGATGGCTTCTTCCCACCACTGAGAGTCCTGGGTGATGAACGGCAGCCCGATCAGTCCGAGGAGGAAGATCAGTTGACCAGCAGTCAGGGCCACAGTGGCCAACAGGTTACAGGCCCGCATCATGTCAAACTGCACTGTTTGGACCAAAAGAAAGAGTTTATCCATGAAGGCACTTAGTTCTCAAACTGAAACAAATCAATATTGTTGTCTATATTTTGTTTAGACTGAACTAGCTCTACGTCCAGGACGATAATGAGCAAGATATGGGATTTGACCATTTAATTTACCTTGTTACACAAGTCTATTACTCTTGAACTAAAAATTAGCAGTTTAAAAATATCCTTGTTGGATGTAAATTAAAAATACCAAGGGCCGTGATGGCCATCCATAACTGGTTTTTATATGTCCTCAGATTTGTGGTGCAGATAATTTCAAAATGAAGAGAAAAAGTTCAATCTTACATCGGACAGTGCTGCGGTATTCCTGGTAACCTGCGTACTCCGATCCCCATCCCAGGCTTTCACACTGCCTCTGTGACCCTTGACCTTTCCTGTCATACCGATCCCGGTCCCCCCCTGCGGGGCACATCTTCCACAGTCCCACGCTTCTCTTGCGTCCGTCTTCAAGTGCCTGCAAAACCCAACTTGGGGTGAACGCCGCAACATTATTGAGGACCAGGGAAAGCAGGGCAACTGTCACTGCCGCTGCCACCAGCCTCTGCACGGCCATACGACGCCCAGCGCCTGCCACCTCACCCTCGTGTCCCTGCACCAAATCCTGCCCCTCCTGAGTCTCTCGCCGCTCACCTGCCCTAGTACTGTCCCGGGCAGCGTGGCTCCTCTCCACCACCTGTTGATCCAGCTGATAGTGGGTGCCGTTCTGGCTCATGCAGAGCAAGAACTGGTGAGGGGCTTTTCGTCTTGAGGTTCAGCTAAAGAACATCTCCATTCATCCTCGATCATGAGTTGATAGCCGTCGCAGCAGATTCCTAGCCTTCCTCTTCGGACAAGACTCTGGGAGCGCAGGGATTAATCCAGCAGAAACTTTGGTCCATTCCCGTGACCCCAACCAGTTGCAGCTTCACTCTGGCAGTTCTTTGAGGCTCCTCTTCTTCAGCTCTATGACGATTTCTACGCAGTCCTTATCCTCTAACTTATCACTCCAAAATGCATCACAGGCAAAAGATAAGACGGTTTTTAAAATGTGCTGCTGGGAACTTGTCAGAAGTGAAAATATCTTGCTGTTCACGCTCACCTCCCCCAGCCTCCCTCTGTCTTGGCCCCTCTCTCTCTCTCTGCCTGCAGTCTTAAGCAATTCCTTAAAGTCACGTCCACTGAATGGGAGTTTCTTTCCCTCTTAGTTCCACTTCAGATATATCTGCTGGAGAGGACAGTGTTTCCTCCCTTATGGTCGCATGTGTGTGCATGTCGGTGTGTTTTTGTGACAGAATGACCAATAGAAACCTTCTCAGACGTCACTGCTGTGTATTCTTTTGTCTGGAGCCCAGGGGGCGTTCACTGAAGTCTCGTCTCTCGTGTGCAACAAACACAGTTGCCACTACAGTCGGCCAGCAACAGGATGTGTTTCCTGAGAGGAAAGGAGACTGGGATGAGGGGCCAAATGTGTTCTTCTCTTGTCTTTCCTCCTACATGTCTTTCTAAATCCATATCATTTTGGGCTATTTTTTTCATTGCAATTCTTTGCTTTGTCTTGTCAAATGCAATGTGAAGCATCATGTGAGCCAGAAGTAAATATAGAACTCAGCACTTTTCTTTCAGGGTCTTTCATTTAGCTGCTGAGCCCCTAAAGGTTTGGGGTATTTCCTGTTGCCTAACTTTAATAAACAGCTCACATCTGTATCGCTTGGAGCATGGAGGAGGGAGAGCACACAAATAGAGACCAGATGGCTGAGGAATTTTATTTCGGGGCCCACAGTGTGATTTACGTCAGCAAGACCAAATTATTGGAAAAAAACTCAGACCTTTAAATCTTTTCTCCTAATCTTTGCAGATTCCTGAAATATCATGCATTTTTGAAGGTTGAGAGCAGGATGTTTTTTGGTTAAACCCTTTTGAATCATCATTACTGCAAAAACATCAAAACATATTCACTCTATTTGTATTAATGTTAAACAACAGGAAGTAAAATATTTATTCTTGGAATTGATCACCTAAAACTTGGGAGTTATTCTTCTGAACATTTCATTCAACAATTTTACTCAAATACAATTGTGTGTGTAACTTAATATCAGTAATAAACCTTTCAAGCTATGTTATAAAATATGCTAGAAATATCACAAGTTTGAGTTCAATTCAGTGAAAATGTAAGTATAATAATCATGATGTAAAAAACAAACGTGAGTTTTGAAAGAGTCTATAATTGGAAGAGATTCAGATTTGATCAAACTATAGATAAATATAATAAAGGATGCTGATTGTAGGAACATTGAAAGTATTATAAAGCTTTATGAAGTTTCTCCATTGATTGAATTATTCTCCATGTATTATTACGCCCAAGGTCTTGTTATTTAGAACTGATTGAACCCTCATTCTTTCTTTACAGTAAGCTGGTGTGGGAGAGCATGGCACGCATGTGTGTCAAGACCAGACGGCTGGATGTGGCACGCGTGTGTCTCGGGAATATGGGAAACGCCAGAGCGGTGAAAGCTCTGAAGGAGGCAGAGTTGGAGCCAGAACCAGAGGCCCAGGTGGCCATGTTGGCCATTCAACTCGGCATGCTGGTATGATGAAGTTAATCTTAGAAACATGATAAAGTGAATATTATCAGTTGATGCAGACAGAAGACTGTCATTTTAGTAAGGTTTTATTATAATTTATTCATGCAAACTCTTCAATGCTGTTCTTTTGCTGCTCTGAGAATTTCCCGTTAACATCATGGGACTTTCCTGACTTGAAAAAAAAGGCCATTTCCACCATCTTTTCCTGTCATCCCACAGGAAGATGCAGAGAAGCTGTACAAGTCATCTCAACGCTATGACCTTCTCAATACTTTCTATCAAGCCTCAGGCCAGTGGCAGCAGGCCTTAGAAACGGCGGAGAATCATGACCGCATTCATCTTCGCACAACCTACTACAACCATGCAAAGTACCTGGAATCCATGGGAAATAAAACTTTGGCTCTGGTCTAGTAAGAAATACGAAAATAATAATGTTTTATTGTTAAAAATCTGCTTAAATTCCCATTTTTCTTGCAGTTATGAAAAATCTGACACCCATCGAGTGGAGGTACCTAGAATGCTGCAGGAAGACACATCGTCCTTAGAAATCTATGTAAATAAGATGAAAGACAAGTAAGTTTACTGTTCATATCAGGGTCAACTCAAACCCATTTTGGTATTTTGTGTATTTGGTATTTTATTTAAGTGTTTTTCTGCTCAAATGTGATATTTGTTATATTCAAATCTTTAAACAAGTCATCCATCCTTTTGGAGAATTTTTTTTCTCTTATATATCATATTCTATAATATATTCCCTAATAATAGAAACACGTT
This sequence comes from Callionymus lyra, assembly GCF_982586985.1. Taxonomy (NCBI): domain Eukaryota; kingdom Metazoa; phylum Chordata; class Actinopteri; order Syngnathiformes; family Callionymidae; genus Callionymus; species Callionymus lyra. The sequence continues at coordinate 21,772,909 of NC_141823.1, read as the reverse complement.
TTGTAATAGAAAACCTTTATATAATATTTTTTCACAGCTTTTGTACTTGGTATGTAGGAAAACGTTTGACAAATTCAATAAATAATCATAAAAGGTATATATGATAATATATTTCAATAAATAAATTGCATATCATGTTTTGTCCTGGTTACTTAAAAAAAAAATATAAATAATTATTTCGTCATGCCTAAGCAATGGCTCAGTGGGAACTCGGTCTATGATGTTCCGCCTCAGAAAATTTGTATAGTCCAGCCCTGTTAAAGTTACTGTTTTTTTCCTGTAAATAATTTTGGTGTTTAAAGAGAGAATGTGAGCTGTGGATACTTATCTTTTTACCTTTATAGACTGAGATCCTCTGCATGCTTCTGTTAACACAGGAACATCTATAAATGGTGGGCCAAGTACTTGGAGAGCCAGTCGGATCTGGATTCAGCCCTTCGCTTCTATGAACTGGCGCAGGATTACCTTTCTCTGGTTAGAGTTCACTGTTACATGGGAGACATTGAGCAGGTGAGATAGAAAAAATAGAAAATTAAAAAATGGTTAACTTAAACTATTTTATCTTCTGTTGCAAATAATTCATTGTTTAATTAGGTCCACGAGAGCTTTAAATAGTTATAGCAACTGAATATCACTAGAACGGTTTACATTGTTTTCTTGATTCAATTTACAAGAGGATGTAAAGCCCAAGTTTGGATTTTAAGATTCATTTGTGTAAGAATACAATCTTTTTCCAGGCATCTGAGATAGCCAACAATACTGGGGACAGAGCAGCATCCTATCACCTGGCTCGACATTACGAGGGTCACGACGATGTTAAACAGGCGGTCCACTTTTACACTCGAGCTCAGGCCTACAACAACGCTATCAGACTCTGCAAGGTACGTCCAGGCCAATAGAAGCAAACAGAATACACTGTTTCCAATTTAAAACAAGTACAAACATAATTTTACATTTTTAAAAATAACGACCTTCTCTTCTTCTTTTGATCAGGAGAACAATCTTGATGACCAACTGACTAACCTGGCTCTTCTCAGTAATCCAGAGGACATGATGGAGGCTGCTCGCTACTATGAAGAGAGAGACACTCATATGGATCGAGCTGTGTTACTCTATCACAAGGTTCATAAAAACATTTCATAGTTCCATCCACACGAGGGCGCTCCTGGCCTTTTATTTCATTACTTAAAGTTGGACGCTTGTCGTTTCAGGCTGGTTATGTTTCCAAAGCTCTGGAGCTGGCCTTCGCAACAGAGCAGTTTTCTGCTCTTCAGCTCATTGCTGAAGACCTGAATGAGAACTCAGACCCAGCCCTCCTGGAACGCTGCTCCGACTTCTTCATCAAACATTCCCAATATGAGAAAGCAGTGGAGTTACTAGTAGCTGCAAAAAAGGTTATTTGAACGTCATTACGGTTACTCTATTTTATGGCTTTTTTTCATTTAAAAAATATATAATATGTATATGTTTCTGTGTCCAGTTCCCACAAGCGTTGGAGCTCTGTGTGACCCAGAACTTGACCATCACAGAAGATCTGGCAGAGAAAATGACCACGATGGATAGCAAAGATTTACCCGAAGAGGCTCGTAAGGAACTACTGGAGAGGATAGCCGACTGCTGCATGCGTCAGGGGAACTACCACCTGGCTACCAAGAAGTACACTCAGGCGGGGAACAAACTAAAGGTAAGAGAGTCGGGAACAGATTACGTATCTGGTGTCATCTGAGCGCTCGGTTAAACCAAACTTTCTGTTTTTCACAGGCAATGAAGGCGCTGCTCAAGTCGGGGGACACAAAGAAAATTATATTCTACGCCAATGTTTGTCATCAGAAAGATCTTTTCATCATGGCGGCCAACTACCTGCAGTCTCTGGACTGGCGGAAAGACCCGGACATCTTGAAGACCATCATTGGTTTTTACACCAAAGGAAGAGCTCCAAACTTACTGGCTGGCTTTTATGAAGCTTGTGCGCAGGTATGTTATCAGAACACACTTTCATTTAGTCTTTTTTTAACGTGAGTTAAATGTCAATATCTTGTTCCATAATAAATATAAAGCTTTAAAAAATTATATATTATTATGAGGGTATTAAGAATGTTGTAAGATTTTTTTAATATATTTTATAATTAATATAATTTGAGAGTTGTCAAACAAATATTTTGTTTTAAGGGAACTATATTTATGGGGTCAAGATGACCCAGAGACTGCTGAAGGGTTAGCAGAGAAACCATAATTGCCATGAATACTTTAATGCTCAAGTTTGAGAGCATTATTTCTGTCTATGACAACCGTTTTAAGGTAGATAACTTGGGTTATACAAAAAAAAAATTAAACTGTAAATTATATACTAGAAATTAAGGAAATATATTCATATAATTCGACTTACAAATGCATTCATTAAAATGACACTCAGAACGGGTTGATAACTGTGCTGAGCGTTAAAAAAGTCCTCTCCAGTCTTCTTAACAATTAACTGCCTAAACAATTGAATGATTATAATTGTACAGTATTTTGTCTGATTAACTAGTATTTGATAATAAAGTTGACTATATTTTCGTCATATTGTATCTAAATAAGACAACATCTCCATCTATTTTAAAGGTGGAAATCGACGACTACCAGAACTATGAAAAGGGCTTGGATGCTCTGACCGAAGCCTTCAAGTGGCTTTCAAAGTCAAAGGATTCCTCAGCTGGACAGCAAGGAGTCCGTCTGTCTGACCTGCAGCACAAAATCACGCTCATCAAAAAGTTCGTCAACATTCGCAGGTACGACCATCGATGTTGAAAACTATCATTTGCAGAAGGACGAACACTTTCTCTTGTGTATGCAGGTTGTACCCAGAAGACGCCGGTGAAGCTGTAGCTCAATGTGAAGCTCTGCTGGAGGAGCCGGATTTGGATCCAGCCGTCAGGGTCGGAGATGTTTTTGGTTTTCTAGTCGAGCATCATTGTCAACAAGGAGACTTCACCACGGTAACTATCCATTTGAATGAACAAAGATTGAAATAAATAAATGAAACAAATAACCTTTTCTCTTTCCTCCAGGCTTACCGCCGGTTTGAAGAGCTTCAAAAGCTTTTGCCATCCCAAAATGTCAGGTACTTCATCAGCCAGTCCAGTTTGGCGGCCCTGCAGAGAGAGATAGGACTCCCCGTGGACAACAGAGTGAGCAGGAACAGTGTGAAGGAGGAGGACGAGGTGGAGGAGGATCTGAACTTGTCCTGAGGTCCCACTGAAGCCAATATTGTTCTGTATCCACATATGAAGGCCACATGTCTGCACTCTCTGAAACCACATTAACTGTTTACAATAATGTACACACAAATTTACATATTTTGTTTTGGAAAATGTATCTTTGAAATGCTTTTTATACAAACAACGACTGATCGACTGATGAACACCAACTGTTGGCTTATTAAACATTTTACCTGCAGAGAACTCAACGCCATTGTTGACTTTAATGAAGCAACATCCTGGGACCATTGCATCAGTCTGTGGTTTCAATTGTCTGATTTTTAAACCCATTGTACAATTGTATATATTTGTATTCAGTGTCCAAGATATTTAAGATATTTTTGATACGTATGCTGAATGATTTTGTGACCTTTTGCCTTCTTTATGAATAAAACATTTATAAACATGTTTTTAACCTTTGATCTGCTGCATTTGAACTTTTTGTTGATGGTTTCTGTTTTATTTGCCTCATTGAAGATGGTATTTTGTTAAGTACTATTTGTTTGTTGATGTGTGTCCATGCCAACGTACCGTTGCTGGTTACGGTCAAACACTTAAATCACACGAAACAACGATGGACACGTCGCACCGTGAAACATCATCAGATCCACTTCAGAAGGAAGCTCAAGCTCTCGATGGAGAAAATGTAGGTTGAACTGTTTATATAATAACACTATATCTATAAGTTACATCGTTGTTTCTGTTGTGCTTCCGAAAGTTAAAGCTGCGAGACCAAAATGAGCAACTTTCCAGTCAAATCATCTACCTGCAGAACCGACTGAGTCACGTGTCCAACTCCAACGACGACCTGTCAGCGAAGCTCATCAGGAGCGAAGAAGAAAAACTGAAGGTAGAACTCATACTCACTAGTTCTATAAACCTCGAGAACAACTTGCAAATGAAATGATCTTACAAATGAAGGTGTCCAAGGAGCTGTTAGAGGACAAAATCCAGCTCAATGGAGTGACGATGAAGCTGGAAAAAGAGATGTTTGACCTCAGGGAAAAAGTGAGTAGTTAACACTTGTGGTATATCAGGGTCAAGATGAATGACCTCCTGCATATGTATTTCTGGAAGCCAGTGAGGTCCAGAGACAACATAAGGGATACCACAAACACATTTGTTTTCGAGCCACCGGGTCACCTTGACCCTGAGATAACAAGGGTTAAGTTGGCAGATGTGCATGAAGATTAGTAACTGTATACTTCTCTTTTAACAACTGGCTGTATAACAGACTAATTCATTGTAAAAGGAAGTCTAAAATATTGAATTAAATACATTACGAAATAAATAAAAAGAAGAATGTATTATATGTAACATTTGTAAAGTTTGATAATGTATTCAAAATATTAAAAAAGTAAAAAAATAAGGGGGTTTGAGAGCTTGTTGAGTTTGTTGCAATATGCTATAACAACGCTAGAGGGCACCATATAAACACGCAACATATTATGTTCCCGTCGATTTAAAAGCTTCAACCTCATGTCTCTCCATTTTCCGTTTGTTAGCTGCTAAACCAATCCAGAATGACGTCAGACCTGGAGATGGAGAAAGATAAAATCCTCCAGGAACTTAAGTCAGCCGAAGCTTGTATGAACGTTGGAGAAGAGGAGCTGAAGGATGAGGTCTGCAGCCTCAACCATGGACATGTGATCTTCTCTGAGGCTCCTGACACAGAAGTGAGGCTCAGTGAGGACCCCAGTGCTGAGCTGCTCATCCTGGCCTCAGCTCTGCGCAGGCAGTTGGAGGAACAGCATCAGCAAGTCTACAAGACCACCCTGGACTTGCATGAAGAGTTGAAGACGGTCCAGGCCCTGATCCGCAGAATGACACACAATATGGTCGAGATAAGATTCTGATATAAAATGATATTATGACATGCACACAAATCACTTCTGTTGAGAATAAATAATGTTTTAAAATAAGGAAATATTTTTAAATATTGACCTTTTGTGTTACTTTTGCAGCCAGAGGACATGGCAGCTTTAAGGTGTGAGCAGAAGAAGATGGAAATAACAGTAAGGCCTTCGAGTTTTAATGTATAACCACTCTTTAATTAATTTGTGTCTGTCGTTCCTTGTTTAAGATTCTTGGAAACCAAGATGAAATAAGAAGCATGTTGAAGGAAATCAAGAGCAGATCTGAGGAGCAAAAAGCTCTTGTGGAGAAAGTGTGAGGGTGTTTGCATTGATTCGTATTCATGTGGTGTAGTTATGGTGATTTTCCTCATGGGTTTCTGTGTTGGTTCGTCAGTGTGGCTTTATGTGAAGAACATAAGGACGAGCAGAGAGAGCTCCACAACAGGCAGGAGAATCTTATAGAACAGAGTCATGTGAGTATGATCAGTCTTCTCTTCGTAAACCAAGAAACACATTCAGCCTTCACCACATGTGTTGCACCTTACAAGCCATCCATTGTATATGGTCATAAAAGAGTAAAATAAATAGTAAAGATTGTTTAATTTGGCTATTCTGAATGATCATGTACATATTGACGTTGATGCTGCTGTACTAAGGAACTATCTCTAGACTGATTTTATATGACCATATCATTAGAAGAAAAGGGACAGTGATATATTTGATCTTTCTCTCTCTACCAAGACTCTTCTGTACACTCAGAGCACCGTGAAAGAGTTGGAAGTGGAAAACTCGAACCTTCATCTTCAAATCAAACACCTGAATGAAGAGTATCGTACAAGACTGGTGTGTTACCTTCATAAAGTGACGGTAAGTGAGGACCTTCATACACAGATACACTGTAAAAAGTGACAAAGTCTGCCTTTGAATAGGAATTTATTGACCAGCGGGAGAAAAACATATCTGGGACGATGTCAATGAAGAAGTTTGTGGACAGAGTTCTGCAGGATATTCGCTCAACCTACCGGGTCAGAGAGGAGCAGTTAGCATCTGCTGCCAGCCTCTACAAGAAGAAACTAAGAAGGGTCACTAAGACGCATCAGGAGCTTCTTGTAGCTCACAGGTCTGCTTGAATTCTCTTTTCTGGCTTCAGCTCTTGCCATCCTTTCTTTTTTTTAATGACCTTTTCAGGACGAAGCATGTGGGAAGAAAAGTTGTTCGGAGACAAATGTGGCGTTTATATCACACTTTTCTTTTAACTACCTTTAAACTTTGTCAACTTTGTCATCTGGATCTCAGGGCGCTGAAGGACACGTTCAAACCAGACAGAGGTCAACAACATCATGGAGTAGATTCTCAGCTGCCGCTCACTGGAGAAGTTGACCAGGACAAGGTTCAGGAGGTACAGAAGTTCTTGTCCTTCTATTGGTCGCTTCAAATTGACACTTTAACGGTTTTTGTCTCCTTTTTTCTTTGCATCCACACTTTCTTTGTTATTTTCTCCTTGAGAGGACAGTGGCCACCAAAATGATGTCTGCGGTGTGATCGCACTGATGATCGTATAACAATGCAGACTTTGAAATATCATCCCGCCGACTGATGTTACTGCTTTGTTTAACTCCCGTACATGATAGTTAATAGCACCGTTTCACGCCCCAAATATTCATTGAATTCTTAATACGATCTTTGTTTGTTTTCATACCTGGCATAAATCTAGCTATATAAACATTTAAACCTTATTGTAAAACTTAATACACAAACACAATGCTAAAAAGTGCTGAAATGTCATAATGAATAAAACCCAACTCTGCTGATTCACATGTTTAAAATGTTGTCCTCTCCAAGATGCAGTAAGTCTCTCATCATGACCATGTTTTAAAGTAATTACTTAATAAAGTTCTCCCCCGTCTGAAATTTTGGCGAACAAGAGGTTACGAGATCGGAGTCCATTATGACGTAATAATGGCTTCAGTGGGCGGGGCTTAAGCCCATTTTCTAATATAAATATTTCAATGAAAATAGAGTTTTGTACAAACAGACACATACTGATTATACAATAGAGGTCCAACATCTATTTAGAGACACTTAAAACAACACAAAAGTTGCAGAGTCCTGCTAATCAATGTCTTTCATAGTAACCTTCATTACATTTTAAAAATATGTATTTTTATATCAAGGTAAACGTATTTATGTCATTGGTTTGGTTTTCTTGCTTTAATTTTTAATTTCAATCATTTTAATTTCATTTATTTTCTGCCGCTCTTATGTCGAAGCAACTAGGGAGCAAGTTGTCCCCCCTAAGCTGGAAGTGAATCTGCAAACTTCTGCAAGAACTACTTAATACTTGATCTATTAAGTAGTTCTTCTCTAAGAACCTAGCTTGGCTTGTTCCTCCTCACCACCATCTTTTTAAATTTCAACATGAGCTTTTCTCTTTCTATTCTCATTGATTATTGTGTTTCTTAAGCTTCTCTCATTTTTGAGCTCCACATATTTCAGGATTCTCTGGACTGAATGTCTGACTGCTTGATTCCAGGTGGCTCTTCTCACAGTGAAGCGTCCAGAGTGAGTAACATATGCGAAGCTTGACAAATCTCGTCAGCTGGAGCTTTTTTTTTTTTCCAGGAGAAACTCATGAAATCTGTAATTTCATCAGGCCAACAAAACCGGCTCAGAAATGTCAAGAATCCTGCGAGGACTTAGAGAGGCAGCTGAGCTCGGAGGTGAGTTGAAACGTTTCTTTTCAAGTGTTGCTGTTGGCACATTAACAGTTTTCCACGTCTTTCGCTCAGGAGACCTTTGAGACGGAGCGACCGGCTCTCATCAAGAGAGCGACAGAAGTTTCTGAGCCGCAGGAGATCAATCGACCGGCCAGGTCAGCCACATGCCAGATATTTTAGTCATATATTTATATAAAGAAGCTCGGTCACTGAACTCTTCTAAAACTGCTTTAGACTAATAAATTAAACTGAAAACATTAGATGATTTATTCTACTATAAAAAACAACAACTTCCAATTTACCTATAAGCTTTAAATTAGCAATATTGAAGAGAAGCTGACTTTACATTATTGCATTCATTATATGCATTTTGTGAGTGAGAAATCTCGTCTGACAGCTCAATCTTTTACTCATAACTAAATACTCTTCAGTGCTTAATAGAAATAAAAGCTGTCAGAGATAACTGGACATCACTAGGGGGCGCTGTTCAGAGTGAAATCCCCCTCTGAAAGGCCCTGAAAGAAATCTGGCCTTGAGAAAAAAATGCCTGGAATGTTTGTCAAGCTTATGTCAATTTCACGAGCTCGGGAGAAGAAAGCGCGGTGACAATGAGGGGTCACCCTGGTGAGAATAATGTCATTACATGTTACCCAGACGCGTACACGCCTGTGAACACTTTCCCTCGATGCCACGCTGTGAGCTATACCCGACAAACAAGACCCTGTGAGGTCATGTTTAATACCTGAGAGTGGATGAGAACTTCTGTTCTTTTCTTTGAATCAATCAGTTCCGTGTGCTCTGAGATTACATGACGTATACGTGACATATGAAGGTAAATAAAGAGTCTCCATGTTTTGCTGGACATAGTAGTGGAAACAGAGGTTGTGGGAAATGATGGGAAAAAGTGCAGGAGTCATGCGCATGTCACCCAAATCCCCCTTCGAGGGGGCATGCCAGCCATGAAGAGGGGGTGTGAAAGTTTCGGAGGAATGGGAAGTGGGATTTTGTTGGTAATGTATTACACTCTCGGGCCCTGGGAAAGGGGGCGTGGAGGGGGGTGTTGAGCTTGGGTCCGTGCCAACATAGTCAGTGTGCCAAAGTGCTGGGCGCTCAGGAGCTCTCCTCTCACCGGCAGGTCTGTGGGAAAATCACGAGCAGGTTGATCTCTGTGGTCCTGCCAAGAGAGAGGACGGGCGAGTGAGCAGGACAGCGGGGATGAAGAGGTGCTCGGAGCGAGCCTGTCGTGGAACAAATGTTGAGCCCAACCCTCTCTGGTTGTGAAGAACCTTTGGAACGATGAAACGTGTTTCCAAACAACTTGAAAATTAAGATTTATTTACTGTAGTTAACTATAGTTTAATTAAGATGGATTCAAACTTGCTGAGTTACAATTGTAAATGGTGCTTTTATGCTTGATGATCTTCTTGTGCTTGAGTTGTCGGGGAAAAAAAAGAAGTTTGTCACACCCTGAAGTGGACATTGTTTGGTCTGGTGAATCATTTAATATTTGCTTTTGATGTGTTGATGTACAACACTTTATAAAGACCTGATGTTTTTATTTGCTTATTTATTTATTCAGACAAAACAACAAAACTATATTCACCCCTGGTGGAGGAAACTGAAAGTTTACTCTCAAATACAACATGACAAATAACAAGTCAACTGCTTCTGTTGAAAACAATAAAATACTTTATGAAGATACTTTATTCTTATTTATCAATATTTTGATCTGAAACAATAATTGATTTTAATTTTAAAAGTTAGTAAGTCATTTTTATTTGTATAGCGCTTTTCCAGACCAGGGTCACAAAGCGCTTAAACAATCAAAACAATATTCAATAAAGTATATACTTTGAAGAGCAAGATAACGCATAAGAGCTTTTCTATGCATTTAAGTGATATTAAAAATAAATTGATTAGATCAATTAATTACAGATTATTGTTAAGTAATCCCTTCTTTTTTTATAAATCTCTTCGCTGCGCTACTGAAAATGCAGAGATTTATTTTGTGGATGCTGGTGAAGACTGTTTAGTGCAGACAGGGCAAGATGGAACCACAGGTTCTGACTTGTCCCGTAATGTTTTTCTAACTCGCTCAGGTGTGAAACCAACGAAACAACCACCAGCAGTTGCAGTTTTACCTGTTGGTTCACTTCAACTGACATCTCAAGCCCCCCTTAAGATCTCAGAGGGCTTGTTTCTGAGGTTTCTCAATCGTTTGGCATTCATCTGAGTAGCTCGTATATCCTTCATTTTGGATATAAAGTGAAACGTATTGCATTTGTTTCCGAGCACTGACCCTCCCAATTTTTTAAAGAATCACTGAAGGCTTCACCACAGGAAACTTCCTGAGCGATGAGTTGGTTGCGAGAGGTTGAATTTGGCAAAAACACACCCTGAAGTACGCCGCTTTTTATGTTTTTTTGTTTCCTCCAGCCATGTTTCAAATCAATGTTTTTAGCCGCTGAAGCAGCAGATGAATAAGCACACACGCATCTTGCTTTTTTTCTATTGCTCTGCAGAAAGTGTCTTTATTGGACACAAGTGCAGCCTTTACCGGGCCTTCTTTGTTTAAACATGAGATACATGTAGTCTCAAGTTTTTCTTGCGATTTTGAAGAAGTATTGTGATCTATTTATGATGAAATAGTAGTTATTTAAAGCCGCATTATTTACCATAATTTATGTATTTCAATGTCTCTTTATATGATTTCTTAATTTTAACTCCTTAAGTGTTTCGAATGTAATTCTCACATATCTACTATTACACAAAAAAATTATTATCATACATTCATATCTTTTTAATTAATGTTTGCCTTTAATCATAACGATTAAAAATTCATGTCTCTTTATTATTTGAATCCTTTGAAGCAAGTGTCTGCTCATGTGGTTGTTTATTGATTATGTCAATTGAAAGGTTATTAAAAGTTATATATTGGAGCGTAGCCATGTGACAATGCTTGGCAACCAATTACCAAAACCCCACAAAACCCCCACATATAAGCCGCTATTGAACATCTCAATGACTCAGCAAAGGCTGGGTTGTGGATGTTTGGCATCAACTTGTTGTGTCTGGAGAAAAAATGTGATTGGTTTTTCTGGTAAATCTTCACCAGATTGACGAGCTAATGGACACTATGATGTATGTTAAGTCTCGGTTTGAACAGCAAGGGAACTGACTATGGGTCACGGTCGGGTCGTCCAGCATGACAAAGCATATACTGCCGGGGCAACAATAGCGTTGTTCAACGAGGAGCATATGTAGGTCATATGCTGACCTCGTCAACCTCCAGACTTCTACCCAGGTTTCTTGTAGTTGGTCAGCAGGTAATGTGTCAAGTAATAATAAGTCTGATAAATGTACATTGGTTTGCTAAATCCTGATCTGAATAAAACATTTTGATTGAAATGTTGAACAGAAATGATGATATATAATATAATCGGTGTTCAAATGAAACGGTTGGATAACGGGACGTCCTGTTATTAACTTGTTATAATGATAGAAGCAAACCAATGACCGAACATTCACATCAACAGATGTAGCAACAGTAGCAGCTCATAGTGATGGTCGTTTTCTTTTGTTGCTCGGTTCAAAACATCTAATAACACTAATAAATATAAAGTAAGTTGCTCCTCTAAATAGTGTTTTGTTGAATGGCCATGACAGTGGGAAAATGCTGTTTCTTCCCGAGGATGGGAAGCAGCGTAGATTCATGCAGAGGAAGTACCTTCCATGCTCAGTCATGGCTGCTTGTCAAGAGCTCCTTTGTTTTAGGAGGTTAATGCCTAATTGATACAGGCTTAATGAGAGCGAGCTGTGCCGGAGCTGGAGCTGGGGGGCTGGACAACCCACTCGTAATTGGAACAGACAAGCGGCGTGGAGGAGAGCACAGGGGTGGAGATCCATGGGAAACACAAGGAAGAGCGAGGGAGAGGAAGGAAAGGTAACAATGTAGATTCGGTGGGATAGGAACGAGAGAGTGTTGCAGCGTCATGTGAAAGAAGAGCGCTGACAATGGGGGAAAAAACGTGAGTTTGAAGTTCAACCGGGGTGCATTCCCATGGGAGCTCACCCAGTAACACGGTGCTCTCATGAGATGTTCTGACCTTGAGCCGGCAATCAGTCATCCGTGACGTTCCATGGATTGTCTGTACTCTCGGTGAACATGACACTCCACGTTTCAATGGATCACAAGTTCAACTAATGCCTGATAAATAAATCAGGACTTTTGTATGTAGCTCCCCCAATATCTGGACTCCCTCTAGTCCCATGACATCCCTTACATTCTTGTTCTCATTTGAAAATGAAGGCTTTTTATCATAAACTTCTTTGAATGATTCACTTTCATGGTTGGTTTGATTGATTAATGGCTTAACATACCTGCCAGGTTAACGTTGTTGTTCAAGAAGAACCTCATGGAACTCTGACTTGGTTTATTTATATATCATTTTTGGAAGTGAGATTATGTTGGTAATATATTCCAACTTCTGATTAAAGTTTAAGATGTTATCATCCAATCTATATTCTTGATTAAACACTTAAGCTATTCATCTTTGTGACTGAGGTTTTTGCTGATCTTGGGTGGAGGCCACAGTGCACACCCATTAATAGATTGATTAGAAACATTGGAATTATTTTATAATAATATTCATAATATAAATATGGAAGGAAAATGATGACAGCAGCTAGTTCATTTTAAAACCCTTCACTCGCATCATCGATTTCACTTCTTGATTTTCCCATAAATATTCTGTACATGCATCGTATATAATAATACAAGAGATTCCTTATATAATGAAACAAGATATTCCTTCTTTGAAACAGGCATGTCGTTCCTGTAATTATTGTAACAGAACTTGCAACATTTAATAAACTAAACATCCATCCACGGATAAACGCTGCATCTATCAGTGCAGATGTTGACGATCCTTCATTTCTGAAATAAAAAACCTCATAGAATTGAAATATGTCCCACAGAGATTTTCCCCAATGGACCTAAATGCGACGTTGTCAAAAGTTGTAAATGTCTTTGACACCTGTCTCTTCTCCTCTGATGCATCGTCTTCTCGCCCCCTCCGACTGTCTGACACCATTCAAGCCCCCAAAGCTTCTCTCCAGACAAGCTTTCAGAATGGAGGGCTTGAGCGAGGGAGGGGCGGCCGGGCGAGAGTGGGCGACCCACAGAAGAACTATGCGCTTCAAAAAACCTTGAAGAATCAGGACTGAAAGCTCTGGAGTTCCTGGGTGGCTGTGAGAGAGGAGGAACATAATGGAAGGAATAAAACTGGAAAAAAGAAGGCGGTGTGTGATTGTGGGGGACGTGAGAGGGAATTTACAGGGGAAACAATCAAATGTTTTTTTTTAAAGAAAGGGAATGAAGAGAGAAAGTGTGTGAAGGAAAGGCAGAAAATAGGGTGAGAAGAGAAAGACGACGGAGGTACAGTAAGGGTGAGAAAGGCAGGGGAGGGAGGAAGCCTGATGAGCCGGAGCGAGTGAGAATGAGGCTGAGTGAAGGAGAGAGGGACAGACCCTCTGCTTTCCCACACTCGGCTTGTTCCCACACTGGAACTGGCTAATCCCTGTCTTAATTGGGGGAGAATTCCAGCGCATATGTTAGCTTGGAATGAGCCGGAGCGAAGGGAGAGAGGAAAGATTGGGAGTATCTGACGCATCGGACGGAACACTGTGGCTGGACCCACGCACTGAACAGTTGTCCGAGTGTAAACATGCTTACCTTCCTGTCAACACGACACCAACATAAACACACGCATGATGCACAACCTCAATCCTCTCTGGAACATGACCTGAGCTCACACCTTATCTGCTTTAAAACCTTTTTATTTTAGCCAACAGTTGGTGAAATACAATCATCCCTTCAATAAGTCACTATGAAAAATAATCAATGCATATAAAAATAAAAAAAGATTAAATGTAGGAGTCAAACATCAGTTAAAAATCAACCATTTTGTTCTAGAATCTAGACACTGTTGTTTAATTTGATTATATTTTAAATTGTTATAGATTAACATTTGAATCAGTTTACATTTTCTTATTAAAATGAAGAATAAACAGTTGTATAAACATTTACTTCAATTTGTTATCATGTGATTTCAAGACTCCTTCTCCTCCCACCACTTGAGTTAGCCTTGAGTGACGAATCCAAAGAAGTTCTTAACCAGGTTAGCGATTGATCAATATCTGGTCCAAAATCTGGTTATTGTATGTTGCCAGTCAGATTACTTACTTTTCTTATCTTACTGGCATAGGGCAGCAACTAGGTCCCTCCTCTGGACATCTTCTCGATGGTTCCCCAACTGTAGAAATGTAGTTGTTCCTTATCCATCGTCCTTCATCACCTCATTTTACCCCCACCCCCCCCCATTCTTTCTTTTGCCTTCTGAGGTCCAACTCAAAGCTACTTTTAGTGTTAGTTTCCATCCTGAAGACATGGCCAATCCAGGACCAACTACGCCTAGTTGTGCATGTGTATTGTTTCAGATGGTGTCAGGAGCCGAATCTAGACATTTTATGTAGCAGATGGTGATATCAACATCCATATATATCAATATTGAGACAGAAATTGGTGTGGAAATGAGCAAATCTAATGAAATGTGTTGTATGTTTGTAATGCAAGAAGATGCATTTTGTTTTCTGAGGTAGGTTGTTTGTTGAAGCAGGAAAAACATATGGATAAAAATGCTTGATGGACATTCCATGAAAAGTTTTTTTGCTATTTGTAAAATATTAATCAAAAGGCCCCAATATCATTGAGTATTATCTGCTTTTCCACTTTATCCTAAATATTATTAAAACGTCCCCAAAACTGAACCATATCATCCACGAATTGCTAAACTATTATCATAGCTAGCTAAAGTTATCTTGCATCTATCTGGTTGGAAAACATAGAGGACTTCCTGCTAAGAAAGCATCAGTCTAACGTGGATTGTCATTAACTTGTCTATGCTAAGGAAATGACTATAAATAACTAAAACTCTATCAAAATGCTTTTGTGAATGTTAGCATCTATCTGTCTATGAGCATAACTCATTCAGTGACAATTTCAGGACAGTGGGACCAGGAAGAGACGACTAAATGTTGATATCAACAATATTTCAAATGCTAAAAAAAGCATCAAATGCTGTAGATAAGTACATTAAGGACAAAGTTAAAAACACAATGTTGGTTGAAATGCGGACGTTTTTCGCTTATTTGAACGCTAAACTCAAAAGTGTAATGAGTTATAAAAAAAATACTACCATTTTAATCTTTCATCTCTATGTGGTCTACAACTTATTTGGGGCAGAAATGTCAGGGGGTCCCCAGACCTCCTCTAGCTCATCTGGAGACATACTGAGGCGTTCCCAGGACAACTGGCCTCAAAGTCTAATCTCCTCATCTCAGTTGGAGATTCCCGGAACACCTGATTAGAAGTCTAATCTAAATCACCGAAACCAGCTTCTCTCACAGAGATTTACCAATATATTGGTATGTTGGTTATCACCCAAAATTGTACGACTATATATTTATATAAACTGCTCATCACTTGTTTGAATTACCCTGCTTTTGTTCTTCCTCGTCAGTGCCGGCCCTGATTTAGTTTTTATTGCCGTCATTAAATCCAACACACTGTTCCTGCGGTGAGGTAATGGTTCTTTCATGACAAGAGGTAGTTATGAAGGTGGGATTAAATGTCAGCACCTTCACACAGGCTCCGCTGAACTGTGCGCCGGGGTGTATCCGTCGAAAGATCTCGCCCTGAGGCAAGAAGATACTAGTAGAATAACAAAACAACCGTGAGTGGCAGTTTCGTTCCTGCCTTCTTTTTCCCTTAATAAACAAGGTAGACAATGAGAGCCATCCAATGAGTTCCTAGAGAGGTAACCCAACACAACCTCTGAGTTAAAAAACAAGCCGGACTGGTAGAGTCGGAGGCCTGTCACTCTTCTCTGTCGCAGGATTAGACGCTAGAGAAGTGGGTAAAACAGAAAAGAAACCAGCTGATCTGCAGACTTTTTTCTCTCTTGATGAAAATCCGAGTGCTATTACCCAAACATCATAATCCCTGCGGTTAGTCTGCAGGCTCAACAAAAACAGGTGCAAGCGCCGGACCAGCCCGGGACACGACGTCCACCAACACAAGTCTTGAGTCTTGAGTTGTGAAACTTAGACAGATGTTGGGTCCAGCTTAGAGGACTTTGGAGGGAAATCCTCATATGAATCGTATCGTGTGGTCATAATGATTTGTTGGCTTGTTTTTGTCGAATTTGTCTGTTGGTGGCGTCTGAGGAACTGCTTGAGTTATGGTTGAGACCAACGCAGAGGCAGGAGCCCTGGTCTTGAGGTCATCTGAGGTTTTTCTGCAGGACCTTTTGCAACCTTAACAAAAGTACTCATTTTTAAATAGGAGTATAACATTTTTTTTACATTTTTATTTATGATGTAGCTTGTGCTACAGTTTTACATACCAAACTGTAACACTTGACCATTACAAAGAAGCTGTTTCTGAAGATATCACTCAAGCCATTGCAAGAGCCAAGGTCTCAAGCAGACAGCTGATCGCTAAATAGAACCTGTTGAAATATAACTTTTCACACTGTCACATTCAATAGATCATTAAACAATATTGCTATAAAACATAATTAACAACCATTTTTTAATTGAAAAGTTAAAAAAGAATTGCTAGCTTAGCTAGCTAATAGCGGGGCTAGCTGTAGTCATCCTTGGGTTAAATCTCCAATAAAATAATAAACCCACAAATTATTAAACCATATTAGGAGATTGAACCCTGAGTAATACATGCCTTTATGTATTATCTCATGCGTTCCAGAGTGTTTAAGAAGAATCTGTTCAAACTAAACAAGATAATATTATTTATTGCTTTGGTTTAAAAATATTGTTTTTCTTTTTCTCAAAGAATGTGACGCTGTGTTCAGTTCAGGGGTCGCAGGGATTCTCTAGTGTCAGACCACCATTCTCTTTCAATTCTCTTATTTTGGCGGGAAGACACCAAAGTGCACTTGCTTGTCCCAGCCTGTGTTTTTCTTTGCCGGACCCCCTCCCAGAGCCGAGTGTTGCCCACCTCCTCAGTCGGTCCGTCCAACCCTGCCTTGATTGATTTTCAGTGCACATTTTGGACAGGATTACAGCCATCTGCATGCTCTTGAGGAACAAAAGCGGCTCCTGGTCCTCCTCCTGTCGGCTCTTCACAGGGATAACATGGTCACATAAACATGCTCTTACACGTCTTCCATTCGGCGTCACCTCTCGACCCCCCCGAACTGCCCACTTCACTTTAATGCTGACCACCATGTTCGTCACATGTAGTGTGTGTCGTAAGATGTTTAAATATATCTCATCCCAGCACAGGAAATAATCAAATCAATTATAGTAAAGTTAGTGAAATTTCAAGCATTTCCTATGAAAAGAATAGAATCATTTGTGTTGGTTTTACAGATACAATCAAATCTTGAGACACTTTGTCTTCATTTTCTTCATTTCATGGACATAATAATTAAGATTAATATGTCTTTTAGTCGTCACACGAGGGGAAATTTGTCAAAACATTCCATTACTTTTTAGGAAATCAAAAGTGCTACGAGGTTTAAATTATACTAATTTACAATTTGTTAGTACTCTGTCATCCACCCAGATCTATTGGTTTGTTTAGTGCAGTTTTTGTCTGAAGGCAGCAGGAAACTCAATTGGAAACTTAAGACATCAAAAACGATGTGTGACTATCTTTTTCATCGTTTGCTTGTAGCCACAACTTTGGTAGATAATAATAATTCTGGTTAGTCAATTTGTCAAGAACTGTTATTTTATCTCATTTGAAAGTCTTTTTGCTTTGTATCAGTTCTTTACGCTGCCGTCTCCGATGTCTCACCAGAGATTCACTTAAAAGCTGCATCATATGCATTCCTCTGTGGGTTTTCCATCATTATGTGCAGAATTCATGTGTAGAAAACAAAGTCAAACTTTAAGTTTCTTCTTTTTCTTGTGACAACAGTTGGCATTTGACTGTTGGTGCATTATTGCCACCTCTAAGTACAATATACTATAACATTCTACATTCTATATCTCTTAATAGTTATATGTTTGTTGGTTATCTATTAGGTATGCATATTATTTTCAACTTCATCGCAGTAAATCAAATGAAGATGAGTCAGCATATGACAACATGGTTGTATTTAACTGTTACCTATAAAACTAAGAAGATGGTATGATTAGGTTTTGTCAGAATTAACTCTTGATTCTGGTTTAAAAATAATTTCCTCAATAACTTCAAACAGTTTTGTTGAATAATACTATATTTGTCTGCTCAGGATCATGAATAATGAAGGTGTTTGGTGGTTAGTTTAGTCTCACAGCAAGAAGCTCCATAGGTTAGTGTATTTGAAGGTTTGGTTTTCCCAGTGCTTCCGTTCGTTTTCTAATTTGTATCCTCAAAGGTTCCTCTTGACTCAGCTGCCTTTACAGAACTTGATGATCTGTGATGTTGTTAGTGATGTCGTCAGCACATTTCTGAGCGATACGTTCATGGAACTGCTGCTCTATCTCTCTGGCACTGAGACTCCTCAGTCGAAACATTTATGATATTTTCCTGGTCTCACAGTGGGAACTGGCAGACATGCAGGTTGAGTCAGTTTTGCAGAATTTCCATCTCCGAGTGATCTCTTCCAGCTGTCCGAGGGCGTTGTGGGAACAAGAAACCGTCAGCTGTGATGGCACGGACTTCACCTTCAGCTGGTGTGGGAGGTTGAAGGGTTCTGATGATAATCACTGAGTCACAGGATGACTTAGTTTAAAGGTGGGTCGCTTTGATTCAGCTGTTCCTTCAAGTATCAAATGTCTGTGGTGGAAGAAAAGCCCTCGGATGAACAGCATAGATTTTTTTTTACTTTTTTCTTTCCTTTAATTGTATTTTTTCAACATTTTCCCAACTGGCCGTCTCTCCAGAACCTTTCAGAAACAATTATGTTATATAAGGCGTGGGTTTCCAAAGAATAGAAGTGTTTAAGTGCCATCAGAATATCGAATAGTTCAATTTGGTAAATTTAAAATCTGATGGGTTTTATTTGGCATTGGATAATTCTTTTGAATAATTGAATACAATTGTTTTTGTATTCAAAGGTTGCATTTGTTTTTAATAATTAATAATCTAACAATTAATAATTGCATTGAAAAATTAACACATTGACAGTTTCAATTTGTTTTAGTTTGTTAATAATTTAATTCAATAAATAACTTATTAAAAGGTAATATTTGTATATGTTTTATTTTTTTCTTGGATTTATTTAAAATGTAAAAGAATTAAATAAAAATGATATTCAATAAACACAATATTATATAACATTCCTCATAAAAAAAATGCAATATTTTATTGCAAATGTTTTAAAGTTTCCACATTAAATTAAACCCTATGGCACGGATCTACTTCCATACTAAACAGCAGCTTTCATTAAAATAAGAAAAGTCGCTGAGTCGACTCTGGCTGCAAATCCTTCATGGATGTGATAAATTTGAAACAGAATAAGAAAAATTATTTAGAAAAATCATTTCTATCAAAGCTCAGGCGTATTGGAGCTGAATTGTGAGGCAAGCATGTGCCTTAAGACTCTAGACCAGTCAGATCAACCTCTTTGAAAATTATATGTTTGAGGACAAAGTTCAGAAAATGGCTGATGTTTCGTAAAAAACTGAATACAGGAAATGAACAAAACTAGTTAGCACTCCAAGAGGTCTTTGGTTCAAGTCCAGAAAGTGGCAACACCATAGGTGACCAGGGTCGGTTGATGAGTCTACGATGAGTGGTGAGAGTTGAAACAGACTCAGGGTGGAAGTGACCACTCGTCTCTCTTGGCACTTATCTATTCCCCCTGCGGCTGCTGGAAGTCAACACCCGACATGTATTTAAGATTCTTCCTCTTCCTGACGTCTTCGCCCCTTGCTGTGTCTACTCGACTCCAGCGGCACCACAGACATAACACAAGAGTGGAGGAGGGTTCCGGTGTGTAAACGTCTGATAAAACACCATAAAAAGATATGAAACTAGACTGATGTTGATGACTACACAGCAACACGGCTGAAGAGACAACAGTATTTTGGTCGAGGGGTTCGTGTCGGGGTCACAAACAAGTGAAAACAATGTAGGAAGTTGATCTTTGTAAAAGTGTCACATGATATATTAGTTGGGGGTGAACTTTTTGAGTGCTCTTTGTTTTGGCTTATCTGTCTTTGCAACAATAACCTCAGATGGACTCCAGGGGAAAGTGCAGAGTGTGTGAGACAGAATGTGTGTTTATATATGTGTGTGTGTGTGTGTGTGTGTGTGTAGGGGCCCCCATCAAGGGGATATTTTGAAGGAGCAGTGAGGCAGTAAATATCAGGAGGAGGTCAGAGGTTCACGCCGACACTGGCTGTAGTGACAACATTGTCTGTGAGAGACTTCACTTCCACACAAGACGCCGACAGGTCGTTCCCACCTCACCTGAGGTTCAGTCTGCAGCTGCTCATGCCGACACACAGCTCACTTTTCATCAGAGGTGTGTCTGTAGCAATGTGTGTGTGTGTGTGTGCGTCAACGACTTGACATGGATGGTGTCAGTTTCGGCTGCACTGTATTTGACTTTTTTCATATTTTTTGTAACAAAATAGGAACTCTAGAGCTATTGTTTGAACGTTTCTATACACAACTTTAATTATTCAACTTGCACTGTGACCACATGAACACCAAACTGCTTTACATCTGTAGGCCGGGAACGTCGTTTGCCTTCATTTCCATATTAAGAAGTTTTTGTGGAAAAAAAACCTGACCAAGCATAGGGCATGAACTTTTTTTAAAACAATCTTTCTGGTGTATTTCTCACATCTCAATGCTAGTCATCAATCCTCAACCCTTGGGTTGTCTCTGGGTCAGGGTGACCCGGAGGCCCAAAAACAAATATGTTTGTGGTATTCCTTGTCTGGGTCAAGGTGAATGATCTCCCTGGCTTCCATAAATACATACGCAGTGTTCACCCCGATCCAGACAAGCAAACAAATATATTTGTTTTCAGGCCTCCGGGTCACCTTGACCCAGAAACCGCACAAGGGTTAATTAGAGGAAAATGAAAAGTACTTGAGGTCTTTCTTGAAATATTCTTCCTACGTTTTACATACCTTTATTTTTAGCAGGTTTAATAAAGCTCTTAACTGGATTATCTTGGGTAGCTCAGGTCGTCACATTCTGACTCTCTGAACAATAATTGCTTTTTTTTTTCCATGTAACGATTTTCCTGCCAGAACTTGTCGACTTTTAAACTTCCTCGTCGCCACAAAACGGTATCCGAGAGTCTAAAAACAAGACTTGAAGATCATGGACCTCAATTGACTCCATCAGGACAAAGAGCGCGACTGTGTGGCACCTCAGCCGAGCCTCGTCCTCCAGCACTCGCCCTCAATTCTAATTTATTGCTTCCTGAGCTCCTGTGAACGGGAGGACCCGGGACAAGAGAATTCCAGGCCGTCACGTCTGCCTGCGTCTTCCCTTCAAGCAGCCTCGGGGTCCCAAACACTCCTTAAATCTTGGTGGGCCCCTCGTCCCCCCCGTGTTTGTTGTGAGTTTCCACTCTCTGATTCATGGGGTGCTTTCACTGACTTTTGTCTGCGGTAATGGACCGTCTTTTAAGATCAGACGGGAAACCGCTCGAGAGTTTCAAGACGAAACGCTTCTTTTCAATAAATTAAAACGGTTTCCCATGTTTTAAGTGATCCAGAGACTTCAGACACAAACAGGTTGATTCTTTAGATTTGTATTTTAGAAACACAGACAAGGATATAAACATCAATACTGAGACAATCTCACATAAGAATCTTATTCACACATTTACAGTCATATTTACACTCATCAAATGGCAGTGCATGCTCCAATCACTTTTGGTATGATTTTAGTTTTTCTCGTTGAAGTAGTGCATGATATGGACCAGCTGGTGTTAACCGCTGGTTCATAGATAAACATATATATATTTTATTATATACATCTTATACACTCTGTCAGGGGAGAGAGAGAGCAGGGGGTGAAGACAAGTTGGCAAACGGTGGTCCAGGATTCTTCAGAGGGAAATCTCAGAAGTGAAAGTGCTCTCAGCACCAGAGGTCCGATGTGCTGACATATATTAGACTCTCTCTCTCTTTTTCTCTCTCTCTCTCTCTGCTGTGCTACATAGATTTGCTCATTTGGTTCTCAGTGATGACATCATCATCACTCTTCTTCAGATGTCCAACAGAAGTTCTGGTGCGACCTCTCCGTCGGCCAGTTTTTCCACCACATCGCTACACTTCGGGCAAGTCCGAACCTTCCTGAGTTATAACCAGCGACTCCAGATGAACTCTGTAGCGCCCCCCCACACACACCAGTGTTGAGGACCTGCTGTATTGCACTGAGGTGGAGTCCAGACCGGGTTCACTCCGCGGATCTTTGGGACCACCGGGCCGCCGAGACCACTCCACCCGTGGCTCAGAGTCGAGGAAGACTCGCCCCGGCTGTCGGTCCAGCCTCGGTTCTGTTGTGACGGAACTCGCTGCCGTGAGTCCAGCCTCAGTCCACGGGCAGCTCGCAGGGGATCTGCTGGGTGGCTTTGGCCGCCATGTAGGCGCGGTGGAAGTCCTTGTAGCGCGGCGCGCAGCCCAGCCAGGCCTCGCCGAAGTGGACCCGGCCGGTGAAGAGGAAGCTGCCGGGCCCCGGCTTGACCCCGCACTGCAGCAGGGTCCGGATCTCGCCCCGGCTGCTGAGTCGGCTGTTTTTGGTGAAGAGCGTGTATTTCTGGCGGAACACTCTGGTGGCGCTGACTTTTATCACCGCCGCCCGCAGGTTGTCGTCCTCGTCCACCGACTTGATGTTTCCTCGCACGACTGTTGGGCACAATCACGGTTAATTCATCGTCCTCCATAACTATCTAACATCACTTCTTTAGTCCTCTGAACTACTGTTGCTGCTTCAGGCACGTCGTCTAAGGATTAGTCTTTGCCCGAGGAGGCTTTTTACTCTGTGGTGGGGGGTGCACGGGGCTGCTGTTTCACCTTTAACCTTTGCACTCTTGGGGAGAGGATTTGGAGGCAAACAAAAGCTAAACCAATTTGACTCAATCAATGTAAAAGTCCTGCCCTAATACTGAGGCTACATTTATCTGTCATTTAGTCACGACAGCTTTCATTGACGGGGCCAGAACTCATCCCGTCCAAAGTCCAGATGCTAACTGTGAGATCTTGAGGGGACCAAGTACTGATCCTGTGGGGGGCTGTAGGAATGTTTCTAACAAACTTTTTTCAATGTTTAAACTATTTATTACTTGATTAAATCTTAATATAATACTTGCTAAAGTTTGTTTAAGCAGTTTTTCTCTTTTGTCCTTTCTGTCATTTGAGTATATCTTGCCTGAAAATCGAATAAATGTAGAATTACATTATAAGTTATATTACAAGTTAAGGTTGGTTTTATAATGATTATATATTAAGTTATAAAATTGTATTTTTTTTTTTTTTGCTATGATGTCTGAAGTTTCACGTTATGGCTAAAATCCTATACTAGTTTGAACCAGAGGCTCCTCTCAAAAGATACATTTGTAATAAAGTACAGTATAACTGATCTTTTCGCACTTCAACAAATAGTTTCACTTCTCCTGTCAGAGCAAACAACTACTCACCAAAGTCACTGGTGCACACGGCCATCAGGATCTCGGTGTTGTTGCAGGGTCTGCAGGCATCTGAGGGACCACCAGAGAGGAAGAATCCGTTAGTGAACTTGTGCGACACTCGGGGAACACCTATATGCTAATGCCGGCCGGAGGAAATCCGGGACTTCAAACACAGGAATGTGAGATTCCGTCTTAAATCCCAACAAAGACGGGACCAACCGCGGCGCTCTGACGGACAGCTGCTACTTTTACAGTCGGCGCTGGAGGAACCCGGTCGGAGCTTTTAAAAAAAAGGTGCAAGATTCTTCCAGGCCGGACCACTTAAGGGCCAAATGAAACTTCCCCCCTAAAGCCTTCCTGGGTGTCTACGGTCACACCTCATCAAAGCCTGCGGGGATCAGGACGAGGAGGAGGAGGAGGGGGCGGCAGGGGGGACTTCAAAGATTTTATTTTTGGGGGGGACACCACCTCAGCTCTTGTAAAACCACGACCTGTGCTGGGGTCAGTCAACTTCAACGAAAATAGTTGAGAAGACATATTTAAAAGTTTTTCAAGGACGACCTAATTCCGATGCAACTTCCCGTCTATCAATTAATAAATCAATGATGGTTTGATACATTAGATTTAGGATCTTAAGTATGTTCCACTGATCAAACAGAGGTTATCCTGACATTTGCTGAAGTCCTGATTGGAGGCCTCCAGACCACCCCTCACATTCCTCCTCATAATGAAACTCTCTTGATAAATGGGATGCCTTCCACTCCAGCCCTGAGCAAACCCCCTTCCCAGCTCTCATCCGTGTGTGTGTGTGGGAGAGAGAGGGGTGTGTGAGTGTGTGTGTGTGTGTGTGTGTGTGTGGGGGGGGGTCCTCTACAGACAAGTCTCCCCACAGCGTAGCAGCTCAACAAAAGAGGGGAGCATCTCAGCTGGGTACTGGCCTCCCTGTCGCCTAGGCGACGCCAGTAATCCCAGAATGCTCATGCGGCATCCATTGAAAAGGGCTCTGGACTCTGGAGAAAGACTTGCACACTGTGCTTTTGTCCCCCCCACGTAACCCCCCTCCCTCCCTTCGCCTCCCCTGCTCCCGATCCGGCCCGGACTGCAGGGAAAGTTTGGCCACTTCCTCCTCCAGTCTGCCCACAGAGCCTGGGATCCATTAAGATTCCAGCCCACAGAGGATTTCATGGTGTCACGGATCAGAAGTTCCATAAAAGTTTAGGGGGTTTTGCTCATTCTCTGACAGCTCAGAGGGTCTAACTGGGGAACATAGACTCACAACGACCGACTTACTCACCAACATTGCTCAGGTGTTGAGAGTCCACGGACAGCCGGGCGGTCCAGTCCCCCCTCAGCTCGTACCGGAACGAAGCGGTCCGCCTGCTGATGTCCTGGTGCGGCGTGGCCTGCAGAAACAGGGCCACCTTCTCCCCCGGGGCCCGGCTGAAGCAGCGCACCCGGGGCGGCGGGGACGACTCCAGTCGGTCGCCCACCAGCAGCTCCAGGATCCCGTCCCTCTCCAGGTAGAGCTGGGCTCCGTGGAACTCCTCGGAGGGTTTGACGCAGGCCGTGATGAGGCCCGAGCCGCCGCCGCCTCCCCCGGGGCCGATCGCCACGGAGGGCAGGCGGGGTGACAGGGAGAGGCGCAGGGCACCTTTGGGGTACAGCCAGTCGAGGGTGCCCTCGGAGCAGTGCAGGGAGATCTGCTCCACGCTGCCCTGCTGCTGCGACAACCCACTGGAGGAGAGAAACAAGACATGTTACTTGGATGTGCATGGAAAGTGTCGGGTTCTGGTCCACCCTGGGGGTCCATTAAATGCAAATAAATGATGCAACATATTGCAATATGTATTATGAATATAAGGATAAAATGGCATGTTTTGTTGATTTAAATTCAGAACTAAAGCATCTTTGCGTCCCAAACTCAATTGAAATGATCACTGATTTAAGACAAAAATAAAAGTGCAGCCTGTTGCTGTTGGTTTAACAGATGCATGAGTCACATGCAAAATTATTGGACAAATACACGTAATTCGGGGGGTTCATCTCAAGTCCTGGGGTCTCTCTGGACCCGCCTGACCTCCTGCAGAAAGCCCTGCAGGCGCAACCCCCCCTACAGAGCTGCAGCAACATTTAGGTTGACCCCCGATGACAAGTCTCAACAAGTCCGTGTCCCCCCCATTGTCCTGCGACCTCCGGTCACTCTCCCCCAGCCATGCATCACCCCAAGAGTGTTCTTCTCGTGAAGGCATCTCACCTTCCTCTCCAGCTGCACTGGTCCTCAGAGTAGCTGCAGAGCGCAGCTTCAAACAGAAGCACCAGTAGAATCCAACTCGAGTACATTTCCAGAGACATCTTCAAAAACATGACGCAGATCGACGACGACAAGAAGTTTGTCTTTAGTTCCAAACGTGCACGGCTATGATGACGCGCGCGCGTCCATGGTTTCCAATCGGTGGCGACGGGAGTTGAACCGACAACCTCTTGTGTCGCTGCAGAGAGTCAGACTGTGAGTCTGGGAGGCAGAAACTCCTCAAGTTATTCCCTCGATGGAGGAACTTCAGGAACCAATCACAGCTCGAGCTCTGAAACTTTAAACCTCTCCCAGAAAGAGGGGGAGGATGATGGAGGGAGGAGAGGAGGGAGGGATGAGGGAGGAAGGGGGGTCACCAGTGGCTTCAGTCAAGTAGAGGAATTCATGGCTCCTGCTGCTTTAGATGCAACGACACAAATAAATCTCATTCTTGCTTTAAAAAAAGCGAATTGATTCAAACTTCAAGCTTATTATTTTTGTTGGGGTTTGTTTGTTATATTTTTTATTTTACTCACTAATTATTTTCTATATATTTTGACACAGAATTGTTTAGAAGAATATTTTTTACCGGTTTTGTTTCAAAATATGTGTTCAAATGTAGCATCTTAATGTTGACACTTTATACAATTTTCTTAAAGCAGTATATATTAATTACAATTTTATCGCAGATTAAAATATATATATATATATATGGTTACATGAACTACACATTTTTTTTCTATTATTTGATTTTGATTTTTCGGAGAACAAGACAAAACACACAAACAAGAAAAAAACTAAACAACATCACCCCACCCCCCTCAAAAAAAAATGAAAATGAAAAGAAACAGCACTTACAAAACAAAATTTGGCAATCCAGTCAAACACTTAGATATTGTACACAAAATAAAAATTTAGAAAACATTTAGGAGTCAATTCAAGGCTGCCATATCCGTCGAAACTTGTTCGCTTTTCCTGTCCGTTCATGGCGCATTGCCTCCATACAAAGCAAACATGAACTACACATTTTATATCCGTATTATACTTTAATTAACAAGTTATAAACAAGTTTAAAATCACTTGAGTGAGTTAATATACGTAGTTATAAGTCATGTCTGACGTACTTATTATATGTATATATGAAAATAGTTTTCCAAATAAATAAATAAAATAAAAAATAAAAATTGATCATCAGATTTCCATGATGAGTAGAATCTAGGAAAGAACCAATAACTTTATGAACACTGGCTCTATGTAGTGTAAGATGGATGAGAGGAGTTGAACCGTCAACATAAACACGAGTGAACTCTCCTGTCAACATGAAATAGAGAAAACACCTTGAACGCCTCATTTAAAACATCTCTTTTTATGCAGTGGTCAGTGTCAAAGTAAGTGGTCCATGATGACTGCAACACAGTTAACAGTTAATTGTTGTTTTGTCACCTTCAGTGTAATTTAGACAATAGAAAAACACTGATTAAAAGAAAGTGTTTTGATGATTTTTCACAAACAATAACCTTAAGATCCCAAACTCTTTTATCTTTGTGTAAATTAATGGAGCCAAACGCCATGAAAAGGTGATTAAAATGATGAGCTGAGGTCAGAAGGAACACAGACTCTAAGACCATGATGACTTGCGGTGGTTTTGAGAGCAAAGTGATACAAGATGAATTATCGTAGGTTTAACCCCATAATAGAAAAGTTCCTTTCTATGAATCGTGTCTATAAATGTTTTGGAAGCATGTCAAAGATGGTATCATATTTATGTGGTCGTTGTCAGATCTGTCACTGCCCCCCCGCTGGTGTGTCTTTCATGTGGAGGCATTTCAATCCAAACCAAATATTCTTTTGTCCGTCCCTGCGAGCGTCTGACTTCAGCGTCGACGATGAAAGCGAAGATGAAGTTATGACGAGCGCTCGCAGACGCACAAAAGCCTTGTGCGCAGAAATCCAGCTGCTTCATTGTTCCTGCTTTTGTTTTCTGCTGGACATTTCAAAGCGCAGGAGTTTAAAGCGGCGAAGCAACAGGAGGGAGTGACCCGCTCACACCTACATGAATATATGCCTGGAAACCCAGTGGTCTCCATGTGCTTCCTCACCAGCTTCAAAGTACAGTAGACAGAGACACACGAGCGCCTGCAGACAAAAGAAGGAACCGGTCACGACCTCCTGCATGTGCTTTCATTTGTGGCATGAAAAAAGAACCCACAACATATTTCAATCAACCGGCTTCACATGCTGGTCATTCATGTGGTCGAAGGAAAAGACAAACATACTTTAGGAAAATATACCACTTCAATGCCAGCGTGGCTTATAAATAGTACAAAGTCAGAGCATGAATGCGTCTTATTAGACCTTTCATGTGTTTTCTGTTAGATATGGAAAGAAGTGGCTCAAGTGTCTTTTCAATGGAACTGATAGAAACTGATGGAAAGTTATTTGACACAAATTTGACACTTCAAGGCTGTTGGACTTTGACCTTCATCAGGCCCATAATTAATCCTGAATATATTCAAGATTATTTGGATTATTGATCAGTTTAAAGTGTGTCC
The DNA here is from genome assembly GCF_982586985.1 of Callionymus lyra. NCBI lineage: Eukaryota > Metazoa > Chordata > Actinopteri > Syngnathiformes > Callionymidae > Callionymus > Callionymus lyra. The sequence goes on along the minus strand of NC_141823.1, from coordinate 21,744,587 downwards.
AACCAGCAAACCATGAATTTTCTTTCTGTATCATCTGGTTTTTATTTAAAAATAAGAGGCAAACTTAAAATAGTTTTAATTTCCCGTCACAATACCCGCAACGTACAGGGAAAATTGTAATGATTTATAGATCAATACTAATTATTGTACGACCTTACTGGGCAAAGTATGTGGTCCCAAGAAGTCAGAATGCAACTATAACACCAATCATGCCGAAATGTTGACAAACCATTTTATTTTGTTCAACTCTAATAACAACATGTTAGGACTTTACTTTCCTTGTCACACTCATCATTTAAGTGTTTGAAAATCACTTAAAATATAATATAAGTCTTTTATTTGACTTTTCAATTCAATTTTCTCTACACTTTTATTAATTACAACTGTTTAACACTTTAATGCATTTATTTTATTTCATACTTGTGTTTTATTCAACATATTAGTCTAAGAAGTTGTCATTTTTCATCAAATAAAATAGATTATTTAAACAAAGTGCAAAGTTATATATAATCACACAATACTTTGATCACACTTTCAATCTCCTTATTATTAATATTTGTTTGCAAATAATATTAATTCATTTTCCAACTTTGCAAGTGCAAGTTTCTTTTTTGGTTAACAACCAATTACATGCAACGTGGCTCCGTGAGAAATGTAATATATGTCTCTGACTCATCTAAGTGTGTGAGCGACACACAACAAAATACATCAACATTTAAAGGAATATGCAAGAGTTGAGTCACCTTGTTGTTGTTGTTGTTGTTGTTGTTGTTGTTGTTGTTGTTGTTGTTGTTGTTGACGACAAGACAGAAGCAACAGATGTTTTCAGAGAAAGTCAGACTTTTGACTCCAGTTTAATGTGATATTTGTTCTCGTCAGTGGAAACAGAATCACGGCATGTTTGTGTGTTTGTGTGTTTGTGTGTTTTCTTCTCCTCTGGACCAGGCGACGCCACGACTCTAAACACTTTAAAAAGCTAAAGCTAGAATCCTTCATTTTTCGCTCCGCGACACTGTTTGTGTTGGAGGAGCAGCGACGCGAGGGCGGCCCGGAGTGTGTGAACCGTCGGACCTGGACGTTTCCCGCTCGCCACTCACAACAAACACTCGTGTGTGTTTGCCTGCGTCGACGAGCCTCCGGTGCGTCTCGCCTCCCCGTCAACGACGGCGTCTTCAAACGGCTCTGCTGTACGCAGACGAGCGCTTTCATGTGCGAGCGACTGTTTGCCGTGCGCCGCCGTAAAGGCGACGGTGTGGTGTCGACACAACTTTCTGCCTCTGAGGATTCTCGCCGAGTCTTTCTCATGCATTAGCTGCCCTGAAGGTCAGAGCCTCTTGCAGGACGACTTCACCTCGAGGTCATGGAGACGTTGGCAGGAGATGATTTAAGGCCTTCAGTTTGCTCTGACGTTAAAAAGATCTTGACCTTCAACTCAAACACATGGACGATAGAGATGAAGCAGAGGCTGTTTTTAGCTTCCTCGGACCTCAACTGACCTGTGCACACACACACACACACACACACACACACACACAGACACACACAAACGCACACACGCCGTCCTGAGGTGGAAAGTCGACTCGTCCTACTTTCCCAGACTTCCAGCAGCTTCCCATGTCAACTCTGCGCTAATTCAGTTTATCTGACATCGACACTGTTTGTTTTCCCGCCGCGACTCATCTGTCTGCTGGTAATGAGATCCAAGACCTCGTCTTCGAAAACACACCTTCAGCGGCTCACCTTATCTCTGACCCCGCGCTCTCGGGCCGGTCATGGGAACGTTGAAGAGCTTCATTGATTGTACATTAAAACTGAGGGAGTGTGAGAATGAGGGCGAGGCCACTTCAGCGATCCATCATTTTTATGTTGAACCAACAACTTTTTCTTTTCGTCTGAGCTCATGCAGAAATTGACGTTTACTCAACCTATTTATTTATGACATGTTTTTATCAATATATATTATTGTTTAATTTAATCATCTATTCTTCGTCAGACATGTTTTTATTATCTCAAAGTTAAGCATTTATTTTCCGCAGTTAATTGTTTGAATTCATGTCCAAAATAACATCTGTAATTCAAATGACGTAAAAGCATTTTATTCCATTTTATAGTCAACCTTTATACGGAAACACTGGCTCAATTTTGGGAGAGAAACAGGAAATATTGACTTATATAGGAGCTGATTTTTATAATTATATTCAACTGGATTTTCTTTTCATTTTACAGATAAAAGTAAGATAAAGATTTGCTTATTTCTAAACATATTCCAAGCGTGATACAGGCTCTATTCCTCACTTAAAATTATTATAATACACTTTTACTCCTGTTACATTTTACCAGCAAACTAATGCTTTGTTTATGTTTGAAAGTTCAAGTAAGTAAGTAAGTAATTTATATTTATAGAGCTTTTCCAGACCAGGGTCACAAAGCGCTTAAACAATCAAAAACAAAACTCAATACAATATATACTTAAAATATCAAGAAAACACAGAGAACAACACAGGAGTTCCAGAAAATCAAGGAAAAGCCTGCACATAAAAAATGTATTAAGATGTTTCTTTCATCAAACACAGAGAGAGAGGAAGATCGTTCCAAAGCTTAGGAGCAACAGTCTGAAAGTATTTCTCTCCTCTCATCTTTAAGATGATATAATTTTTTTTGTCATTAAACTATGACCTTTTTGTTCACCTGGTTTCCTGCATTGGAGCTTTGTAACCGGCTTCATAAAATATACTTTGACTGACTTTAGTGACAATTCATTTCAGAAAGTAAAAATGTTGCTGCATCTATTTCATTGGGATTATTGAACACATTTCTTTATTGAATTAAATTCAATTTAAATCTAAAAGAGGGACAGTCGGCAGCACATACAACAAAACACTATACTGAGATAATGAAAAAAATAAAATCTTAATTCCAGTCATTGTGAATGGACACACTTTAAAGATAAGGAAAATATTTCTTCCTTGATTGTATGTTTCTCCTCCTCATGCTGGTCCGGGTCGGCCACAGTAGCTGTGAGAAGAACCAACAGACTCTCGGAAAACTTTGTGCTGATATTTACTCTTCAGGCCCCCATGAGAGCTGTCTGTGAAAACTGACACCTGCCTCCTCAGTGCACTTTCTCAGGATCCCGATTGTGAGCGTGTTTGTTTGTATGACAGTAAATTCTCTCATCTCCCCTGTGTGTGTGTGTGTGTGTGTGTGTGTGTGTGTGTGTGTGTGTGTGTATGTGTGTGTGTGTCTGTGTGTGTGTGTAGAGCCCAGTGGGGAGCTGGTACCACAGAGTTCTGCAGCAGATCAACAGGGTTGATGGCAAACGCAGCTGTGGACGCTCTGAGAATCCTCTCTAACGCTTCTCTAAACATGTAATGGATCATTTAGCTGCTGCGTCTCAAACGTTTCCTTCGGCCTCGGCAAACGTCCGTCTGTGTTCGGCGTCAACACACTCAGGATACGACTCCTCATAACTCCGGACAACAATAAGTCACTCTGTGAGTCGTCTCCTCGGACGTGATGTTCTTCAGAGCTCCGATCTGTCACTCCGCTCGGAATATAACCTAATTATGGTGCCTGAGGTCAGAGGTCACAGCTGTGTGCCCTCCGGACTTTTCATTAGCGAAATGAGGGGAAGTGCCTGCAGGTGTCGGAGGAGACTTCTATCTTCAGAAAAAGTTTGCTGAGAAGATTGTTGAAAAGAATTAGCCAGTATTAAAGTGTAGAGTATCAGTGTGTTGTTGAGGAATGTCGACACGGTAACTATTGTGTTTATTGTGTGCCGGAGAAATAATGATCAGGAGAAATACTGGCCTGAAATATTATGTTCCACTCATTTCCGGTGAAAAATTGAGCATGTTTTTGGTAAAATTCAGGTTGCACAGTTTTTCCTTCAATGCACTGAAGGAAGGCGAGAAGAGAGTGCAGACGGGGTGAGCAGTAATGAACTGCTACATATCTAAATAGGCGGGAACAACTTGACATAGTGCCGCGAAACATGGAGGCCATACCAGACACAAAGGAGGTCTGAACCTTGTCCACGGACCACAGAACAACTTTTCCAAACCAACACTCATTCTTGCATATTTAAAAGAAATAAAAAAAATAGCGATTGTAGTTTTTGGGTTCAGAGTCCTGCCGCTGATTCTTCAGTAGCATCAATTTTTTTTTAGTCCTCGCTTGGAAACAGAGAGAAGAAGGTACTAAAAAAAAGTATGTGCTTGGAAGTACTGTGATGGTGGAAACGGAACTCAAATCAAGTAGAGTCAAGTCAAGTAGGGTTAAGAGGAGCTGGTGGAAAAGGGGCGTAAGAAGAGTTAGAGTTGAAGATGTTCAGGCTTTCATTGTAAAATAAATGAAAACAATTAATGAAATATTTTATTTTATATTGAATAATTTCACTCACTTTCTACTCTCATGTCAACTAAGGGTTGGGATTATGAGTAATCTGTTTCTTTTTAGAGTTATAAACAAAAACTTATTTCATTTTAATGTAGCGACTGGAGCTCAGTTTCAATCGTCTCATGAAAATGAAAATCTTAAAAACATCTAAAAACCTCCATGATGATCGTCTGTAACTGTTCTGAAAAAACTTAAACAAATCTTTATTTTAAATTTGTTTTTAGAAGAAGCTGCGTAATGTGTTGCAAGTGTCAGATCTCTGAGGGACCTGGAGATTCCGCTACAAGCAAACCTAAAATAAACAGACTTTTTAAGTTTTTCTTCAGGAACAATTCCTCATGTTGAGGCTTCAATAAAAGATGGACGTTACAGACGATTACCACCAAGGTATGTTTGTCTTTTCGGAGGAAGATAAAAACATAGACCACTGAGCTGCATTAAAATGGACATGGGAGAACAGATAACTCTATAAATAATACTTTAAATCACTTGACATAGAGGTCAGTGTTGACTTAAAGTCTGTGTTTTTTTTCATTTTTGATACAAAATATGTGTATTTCTCTATGGTCTCTATTGAGTTAAACTGAAAAGTCAAGTCTATTATCCTGAAGATCATCCATCTCTTATCTTTCATACACTTCTACTGCTTCATTCTCAGTTTCATTTAAACCCAATTGTTCTCCAGGACCTTCGCGGATAAAACGTCCCACTGAGTCAATAATGGAGCAAACACTGATGTGTTGATGAGGACATTCCTCGGCGTCACACACTCCATGTTTGGGGTAAACAGTCTTCGCACAACAAAGTTTGAGTGGGAGTGGGATCCTTCAGAGAAGAGCTGAGCTACGATAGAAGACAAACGTTTCTTCTGCCGCTCAGTTTCATTGCAGTTATTTGGTTTAGTACACAGTAGAGGTTGTTGGTCGACAGTAGTCAGTTTGTGGAGGTCCCTTGTTTTTGGAGGGAAACCTGCTTTTGTGGCCGTGTCTAACCTTTCAAACCCACTTTATGAGTGTCATTAGCTGCCATCAAGAAGCCCCTTCATTTGTAATCCCGTCCCCCCGGTATTGTTATCAGCAGCCCAGCGGCGCTATCAGAACCCCCCCCCAAAAAAAACCACAGGCCTGATAAACAGAGTTTTTGGAGCCCAGCCGGGGGTCAGACGGGGGTTGACCGCTGTCTGTCATGTTTGTTGTGCCCCCCCAAACCCCCATCAACTCCTCTAATTGGCTGAATCGATTTGGAGGGAAACTGGACAAGAAGCAGGATCCCTCCAAAATCCACAATAGGTAAAGAGTTTTACATACGTCCACAGAGAAGACAGATGTTGTCCTTCTCCTCCACATCCACGTCTCAATGCCCTCATAGCAATACAATGGCGGGCGACACAATGGCCTTATATTTTGGCGGTCAAGGCAGAGGCAGGAAGTTGGCGGCAGAGTTTGAGCGCACTTTTTGAAGATGCAGCGGGAGATCAGTTCTGTTGTAGCTTTTGACCTTTCGTAAGTAATGGTTATTTCTAAAGCGTCTTTCTAGACCAGGGTCACAAGGCACTTTAACAATCGCAAACAATACTTAAAATATCAAGACACATAAGACAGATGTCTGCCCTCTACATCGCTCCAAGTCATTTGTTAATTCATTTTTATACTTATATCTGGTCCTCTTTTTGAGCAGGTACATTTTATTTTTGGAAGGACATTGACATGTTCTCTGTGTTCTAATGGGGATTTAAATAAAGTTCACACCTTTTAACCTCCTTTTTTAAATTTAATCAAATATTGAAATTTGATTTTGATTGTGTTTAAACATTAAAATTATACTTAAACTTGTCTGCGAGTGTCAAATTCCCATCTTCAGTGTTACTGTTATTGAAGGTCTCTGTATGAACGTTGATATCCACAATCTATGTTCCTTATCTTTTCACACTGACTTCTCTTGAGGTCACAAAACCAACATTGATCTACGTGATCATGAGTAAACTATCTGGTGCGGCCACATAAAATGACTTGGCGGTCCAGATTTGAAACAAATGCTCTAGTGTTTGGAGCAACAATGACATGATCATAATGTAAATAAAAGTGTCGTAATAATTCATATAAAATCTACCGAGTGATCCAGGGTGACCCCTGTCTCTCAGCCCTAGGTAGCTGGGATGGGCGGTAAACACCACTAACAACCAAAGGAAGTGAAGACGTTTCATACCAAAAAATTCAGAGTGCTCTAATCTTTATTTGCATGTATAACCAGTATTTGTGTATTTGCCTTGTAGTTGTTGATGTTGTTTGTTGCCAGAGAGCCGACACATCCCTGCCTTTATTTTGGAAGATAAACAGGAAGTAGTTTCAAACATCAACAAATACATGAGCTGATATTTTCAAATCCTGTCGCATCATTTTAGTTTTCACTATAAGCTGCTGTTAGGAAGTCTTTTATGGATTAATAGAAACTTTTAAAGTAGAAAAACATCCAGATCATATACTTTTGTTGTGACTTTTTAATAGTTTTTATCATATTTAATATAATGAAATATCAGAATTGTTCATTATGATATAGCAGTGGTTAGAGATGATTTTTAAATCTTCAACCTGCTGCTGATGCTCAAAATGAAAGAACAGTCAACCAGAAATCACAGGACATTTCCAAGTCTCATGATATTCTTCATGCAACATTAACATACAATATAACACGCGTGTTCCTCTCGGCCGACCGGGCGTCTCCCATCGTAGCATCTTGTGTTTGAAGTCCGAAAGCAGCCTGTAAACACTCTTTCATGCTCCTCTGACATCCACACCTACAAATAGCCACAAAGAAACAAACGTGTAAATGCAACAAAGTGCCGAAGAAAGCTCGCTCCATTCTTCGGGTCGGCCCGGCTGAACCCGGCCTCCTCCTCTCGTGGGTCGCCTGGTCAGTGCGGGTCAACCTTGGCTGCGTGGATTATAATTAGCCCTCCTTCGCACACACACACATGGCCGCACACACACACACACAAACTTTAAAGTTTAAAAAACCTCCTCCTCCACAATGACCAGTCCAGACAATAGACACATGCCAATACTCTGACCCCCTCGGCTATCTCCCCCCAAACAAAAACCTCCCTGTCCCCTCCCCCGTCCTGCTCACTCAGCAGAGTAATGAGGCTGCTAACATTACACTACTTCATATCACATTTCGCATCATAGAAGTGATACAGAACTCGACAGGTGCTAAAGCCTCCACTTTTCCCGTGGAGGCTTTAAATCTGGCCCCTGGTCGGGGGTTGCACGCGACTCGGCCTTTATGTCTTAGATTTCAGCAGATAAAGTTCATAAAACCGCAGGTCCCTGATGCTCGGACGTCGGATCTTTGTAACCGGAGGAGCGGCTCGTGGAATAATGATTTAGATCTGGACGGAGACGAATGCGGTTTCCATGAGGCCCTCGTCATTCTTTTGTACTTCATCAGACGGTTACTCATGGCGTACTTGAGGTTGTGAGATACTTTGTGGCCCGACAACAAATTCTTGAGCTGTTAGATCATGGTTTGAACTATACAAAGTTTTTGAAAAAAATAATTATTCATGTTGGTGCAAACACTGTGTACGTGTAATTATGACGACATGGCTGCAGTTATTATGCTTAGAAGGAGACCTCTATGATCTTCTTGATTTCTCTTAAGATGTTTTGGTTTCTATCTTTTAATCCCTCGTTCTTCACTATTACTCTGACCCAAGACTGTGTTCAGTGGACCTGACCCGACTCTGCGCCTGTGTGCCCATGACGTGAACATTCTGTTGAATTACTAACATGATCCAGCTTTCACTGTTTTCTAAGTACCTTTTTCATTTCCATATTTTCAGTGGACAATCACTCAACTTTCCCAAATTCATCTCTTCTCAATAGGTCACAGTAAGGTTCACTTACTTACATTGTCATAATCTACATTCTTTGGTACAAATAAAACAACGTTGTTATAAAATATTACTATGGTGATACATCGCGAGATAATGTATCAGTATTCGACAGCACTGTACATTTTTTGGCTTGTCACTCATATTTTATGTGTAATCTTAGTTCGTTTATGGTTTATAGTTGAATTAAGGCTGTGTAAAATATTATTTTAAATTTTTTTGTATTTACAATTAAAATATAGTCAGGCTTTGTTGATTTATTTTGGTTGGAATTTAACTTCTGGTTGCCTGATAGCAGCAGTCATTACGTCCTCCACATCCAAAGGATGACTGGCGATGACTGAGGGCAAGAGGATACAGTCAAATCCTGCAACTTTTAAAGTTGATGTTTGGACATGTTATGGTTTGAAAACAAATGATAGAAGTTACAACTTCATCAAGAGTCATGTGATTCTGTAACACCAGAGTCAAGTACTCGACAATAATACAAATATATCCTTGACTAGAGTATCACAATATATTGTATCCTATGCCCCTGTATCATGATACGTATCGTGTTGCCAGATTGTTGCCAATACACACCACTACATAACACACTGATAATTAACTTATCTTAAACCTCAAATAAACTCTCCTTTACCTTTTTGCTTCTAATGTGTGTTGGTGTTTAGCTTTATGTTGCTAAAAATGTGCATTTGGTCCATTGTTTACTCTGTGTTTACAACTTAATTCAAACAGCAGCTGCGTTAAAGTTTTTTAGATTTGAATACCTTTGAATTAACTTTGCATCTGTAATGAAGTATTTCTATTCATCTTGTCTAATCTGTTCAACTGACTGAATATTATGTTAATATTGTATAATCATGTTTATGATTAGATGTTGGAACCAAATAAATATAAGAAAAATCAAATCAAACAAGTTAAAGTTTTAGGACAAGCATGAAGTTATTGTGTTGCATTATGGGACCTTTATCTTGAAGAGAAAAGAGGGTGCAGGACTTAAGGTGCAGCTTCATAGCTCTTTAATGATCCCTCTTGTTTAATCCCTGGATCCCTTCATCTTCCTTAGCTCATCATTAAACTCTGAATAGCCTTTCACTGTGTTCCTCATCGACCACTGAACCTGGAGCGTCCATTGTCTCCAAACTATCTTTTGCTAAATCCATCAGAGCTGCCCGGTGACCTGGTCCCCGAGATTGTTCTCAGGTCATTAGAAAAGGTTCCAGGGTTCGGCCTCTCCCAGCACCTGCAGCTCTCGTCTCCCGCCGCCCATCAATGGAACCTGTCTCTCGCCGACTCACACGTCGCGCCGCAAATGAGGATCTTTTGTTCCCAGCAGGGCCCTTCAGGGGCCCGCCAAAAACCCTGGAGTCTCGTAGGCTCCAGCGAGTTAACCCCCAACCCCCGGACCTCTCCCTCGCACACATACAGTTCAGGGGTATCGTTTTACTGGCCCCCGAGGTGCAGCGGTGAGCCAGGTCACATGACAACAGGTGGATTTAAACGCCGCAGGTGTGTAGATTAACGGACTCTTGCTGGACTTTTATTTGAATGATGCGACTGTGACGGAGGAACAGCTCACAAAACACTTTTTTTTTTTTTTTGGGTTCATCAGAGTTTACATAAGCTAGCATACCATCTCACTGTTTCGACGAGCTGAGATATATAAAAAAATAAAATAAGGTAATAGTTAAAGGGTTAAAAAATGGGTCAAAACTGAGATTCCAAACTCAGTTGGTTTTACTGCTGGTGGACAAATAACTTTCCAGTAAAAAATCTTCTTAACCATTGTGTTTTCTCTGGGTCAAGTTGACCCTGTGGTCGAAAACAAATGTGTTTGTGGTATCCCTTGTGTTGTCTCTTGGACAAGTTGACCCTGTGGCCGAAAACAAATGTGTTTGTGGTATCCCTTGTGTTGTCTCTGGGTCAAGTTGAACGACCTCCGCCACTGCACACGCCGAGCTTATGCACACACACATGTTCACACATTTTACCCAGAGAAAAGGCAAGGGATACCACAAACACATTTGTTTACAGGTTGTTTACATAGGTTAATAGGTTGAAACATATTCAGCATGCGCTGATTCAGCTGTTGGTCTGCAGTGAAAAGGTAATGATGTATATTATCTTAAAAATCAGTCCTTCAAAATAAAAGCAAATAATCACAAAATGAATTTTAACCTGTTAAACAGTCTCTTACGCTGAAAACACAAGGGTTCAGATCTGTTTTCTACACTTCTTTAGATCAATGTGTACAAAAATGCAAAGGAATTAATCTAATAAAATGCTAACTAGCATGGTTGTTGATTGGAAGTTAACCAAAGAGGAAAAAACGGAAGATGTTGGAAATGTACTAATAAACCAAAACCTTATTCAAGAAATTACCATAGAAAAACTTTGAAAGTTTATTTAAAGTTTATCGAAGGTTGAAGAGGAAATAATAATGGAGGGACGGACGGATGGATGAATAGTTGGACACAATAGATGGAAAAAGCAGATTTACTGCGTGAATAGACAGAGACGTGTTGACAGGTCGCTGGTGTGTTTTCGTCTGAACGACGGATGGAATATTCCTGCAGTCAACTGTGTCGTCTTTCAGCAACACTTTGTGAATAACTGGAGCAGAGAAGGTCCGCTCTCATTCATGCACCCACACATTTGCATGAGTCACACACACACACACTCACACACACACACACGTCTTGAAACTCACATTTATACTTATTACCAACTCAAGAATCTCAGCCTTATCTGCACATGTATGCCGGCTAATCAGGGCCTCTCCACGGACAGAAAGCCAAGGTCAGTCGGGGTGAGACGTTTGTGATGGAAATGTGGACGGCAGGCGTAGGAACACAAAGCTGCCGACGAGACGGCCAAAGAGACGACATACTTTACACATGAGATAACACACACGGAGGATTTCCCCCCAGAAAATCCAGAAAATAGGATCACAAATCACTTTTCATTCACGTCTGTGAAGAACAGTTTCATAGATGCTACTCTGACAAACCAAGTGTGAAAATGTTCTTTTTTGTAAATGTCTGTTTGCAAATGTGTGTTTGCAAATATGTGTTTGCAAATGTGTGTTTGCAAATGTGTGTTTCAAAATGTGTGTTTGCAAAAGTGTGTTTGCAAATATGTGTTTTAAAATGTTTGTTTGCAAATGTGTGTTTGCAAATGTGTGTTTGCAAATGTGTGTTTGCATATGTGTGTTTCCAAATATGTGTTTTAAAATGTGTGTTTGCAAATGTGTGTTTGCAAATGTGTGTTTGTAAATGTATGTTTGCAAATGTGTGTTTGCAAATGAGTGTTTGCATATGTGTGTTTGCAAATATGTGTTTTGAAATGTTTGTTTGCAAATGTATGTTTGCAAATATGTGTTTTAAAATGTTTGTTTGCAAATGTGTGTTTGCATATGTGTGTGTTTGCAAATGCGTGTTTGCATATATGTGTTTCAAAATGTGTGTTTGCAAAAGTGTGTTTGCAAATATGTGTTTTAAAATGTTTGTTTGCAAATGTGTGTTTGCAAATGTGTGTTTGCAAATATGTGTTTTAAAATGTGTGTTTGCAAATGTGTGTTTGTAAATGTATGTTTGCAAATGTGTGTTTGCAAATGAGTGTTTGCATATGTGTGTTTGCAAATATGTGTTTTGAAATGTTTGTTTGCAAATGTATGTTTGCAAATATGTGTTTTAAAATGTTTGTTTGCAAATATGTGTTTTAAAATGTTTGTTTGCAAATGTATATTTGCAAATATGTGTTTTGAAATGTGTGTTTGCATATGTGTGTTTGCAAATGTGTGTTTGCAAATGTGTGTTTGCAAATATGTGTTTGCAAATGTGTGTTTGAAAATGTGTGTTTGCAAATGTATGTTTGCATACGTGTGTTTGCAAATGTGTGTTTGCAAATGTGTGTTTGCAAATGTGTGTTTGAAAATGTGTGTTTGCAAATGTATGTTTGCATATGTGTGTTTGCAAATGTGTGTTTGCAAATATGTGTTTGCAAATGTGTGTTTGAAAATGTGTGTTTGCAAATGTATGTTTTCAAATGTGTGTTTGCAAATGTGTGTTTGCATATGTGTGTTGAAGTTACTGAGACTTGAATCATTAACAGTCTCTAAACCACCATGAGTGGATTCACCTTCTTGCTCCTGGTCTGGTGAACGTCATGCATTCGTGCTTTTTCACGTGTTATTGTTGCTGGACATAAAGTGCCGACTCGGCAGCGCACACATATTCAGGAGCGTCCAATGGAACATCAGCGCAACGGAGAAATCACACAAAGATGGGATTTAATGGTCCTTCGATTGAGCGCTTCTGAAAAGGACGACCTACGACCCCCCCGGGCCCTGATCCTACACACACCACCTCCCATCCTCCAGGGTCCAGTGCCTGTCACTGGTCATTTGTCAAAGTCCGCTCACTGATCTGATTAGAGTCCTATTTGGGATTCGCCGACTACACACTTCTGGGCTCAAGACGAGCTGCTTTCAGCAACTTTACACGACGACAAATCGCAGGATCGTCACAGAAGACGATGAGTGTTGATTTTAGAGGGAAGTCTTTGTGTGGATCTGACGAAGGGAAACATTCTTTTGAGGGACCATTTCTCATGATGATGTCTCAGACTTTTGTATATGAAACACATGAATTACACAAGCATGTAGAACACACATTAGTCTCACTTAAACTTGAGGTGTTTCTTTAGTAAAGATGTTTTCTGTACCATGTTTTTATGTCACTGTCAATGATGCACTTTTATGACCTTTTTACTTTTACACTTCATTATTAATGAAAACAAAAGTGGGGAATATTTTTACGAATCATTATGAATCTGGGTCGTCTTTTTTTGAGTCATCCAGCTGCATGTTTTGAATCGTCACAGAATAACGGGGTAAAAACTGGGTTATTTTCCTGCCTCCCCTAAACGTTTTATATATATATATTTATTTCATGATTGGTTTCATGTTGTAGTATGTAGTATAACTCTCTTGCTATTAACATTCTGACCAGAGACTGAAACATTCTGACCAGTGACTGAAACATTATGACCAGAGACTGAAACATTATGACCAGAGACTGAAACATTATGACCAGAGACTGAAACATTATGACCAGAGACTGAAACATTCTGACCAGTGACTGAAACATTATGACCAGAGACTGAAACATTATGACCAGAGACTAAAACATTATGACCAAAGACTGAAACATTATGACCAGAGACTGAAACATTATGACCAGAGACTGAAAAATTATGATCAGAGACTGAAACATTATGACCAGAGACTGAAACATTATGACCAGAGACTGAAACATTATGGCCAGAGACTGAAACATTATGGCCAGAGACTGAAACATTATGACCAGTGACTGAAACATAATGACCAGTGACTGAAACATTATGGCCAGAGACTGAAACATTCTGACCAGTGACTGAAACATAATGACCAGTGACTGAAACATTATGACCAGAGACTGAAACATTATGACCAGAGACTGAAACATTATGACCAGGAACTGAAACATTATGACCAGAGACTGAAACATTCTGACCAGTGACTGAAACATTATGACCAGTGACTGAAACATTATGACCAAAGACTGAAACATTATGACCAGAGACTGAAACATTATGACCAGGAACTGAAACATTATGACCAGAGACTGAAAGATTATGACCAGAGACTGAAACATTATGACCAGTGACTGAAACATTATGATCAGAGACTGAAACATTATGACCAGCGACTGAAACATTATAAAGTTGTCCGGAGCACCGCCCACTATAGTTATTCTTCACGCCTTTTCCTATTATTCATCCTCCCTCCGTTTTTGGCACATTTCACGCCTCACACGGTTGACCGTATACAAACCAAAAATATATCAAAACGTGCGGCTCGATCAGACTCGTACTGCTATCATTTTTCCCAACCAGAATATAAAAAACTGGGATAAAATACCCATAAGGAATGAATTGGACGAGCTCAAAAAAATCTGCGTCATTTTTCAAACATCTCCTGCTCTGGCATACGTTCACGTAGAAACACCATTCTAGCTCTAAAATGTAGATAAGATTCAAATTATTATTCCCTTCTGTAGCTTTCATAACAGAGAAAAGCCGATTTCCCAGCAGGTAATTGTCTAGTTTTAACAATACTCTTCACTATATGACTGAGAGTCATGTGACCACTGAACAGCTTTACAGTGAGAAAGTGTTTTCATATGTAGTACTGAGAGTTACCAGGAAAATAAAATGGACTTGTTTTGTAAACAAATAGACATATGGGAAATGGCAGCAGCGCAACGGTGGAGCCACGATATTGTATTGACACTGTTCTGACACTGGGGGGAGAACAGAATTATGGGTGTGTCTAGATTTTATCTGGAACTGATACAAAACCTTTACCTTTGAAACTGTTGTTTCCCAAAAGCACCTGAGAACATTATAAAATAAATGAATGCAATTGTTTTAAAAACATCTTAAATAAAAGTGATTTTCTTATGAAATGACCGATGACGTAACTTTGAATGTTAGCTATAGTTTCACTTTGAGTTCATTACAATAGTTACACGTGACCAACGAAAGAATCTAAAGACTTATTGACTCATTTTCTGATTATTATAAATCATTAAACTGATTGGTAAAGTGGACCTAAATGAGAGACTGACAAGATCAAGTTAGACCATCACGTCTAAACTGGTATTTGTCGTCAGCGATGGACTCTTGCTCCGAGCAGGCGCACACACACACACACACACGCACACACACATACGCACACACACACACACACACACACACACACACACACACACACACACACACACACACACACACACACACACACAAAACAAGTTGCTCATTCTGCTGCTCTGGACTGTGTTAAAGGAGGTTTGGGGGGTTTGGGGGGCAGGGAAGGGTGTGTCAACTCTTTCCAAAATGACCTGAGGGAACAGTGGAAGTGTTAAGGGGGAGGGTCTCACGGTGGGGTAAAGTAACTTTGCAGTGCCCCTGCTGGCGACTCTCTCTCCTGTCAGAGTCATGAGTTCATCCGTCACCAGCAGGAGCTCCAGCAGGACGTCGGCTTTACAGATGATAATGTGATGAAGCGGCTAAAACAAAGCTCATTATAATTATAAAAACTCACTTTTGTCTTCTATAATCAGCAATTAACCTCCATCTGCACACAGTGTTGTCTCCATCTGCATGTTGTGTGTTAATGTTTGACCCAGGAAGAGCCACAGGAAGATTCTCCCTCCGCATTTTAAATGGAGACCTGAGGACTTTGGATTTCCCTCCAAAATAGTTCTCCCCCAACACTTAAGCCTGCAGCCACATCCACCCCCAGCCGGCAGACATCAATCCTCAGTGTGTGTTTTGTGTTTTCAGGAGAGTGAAGGTCTCCCCCTGAGGACACGTTTTACACCCTCCAGCTCTCCACCCAAAACAAATTCTGAGACAGCTTATTCTGCAGATTCTGTGTTAAATATATGTATTTAGGTTGAAGCCATGATTAACTGAGACAGAAATGTTTCATTAAAAACAGAGGTTTTGGATCGGAGATGTCAAACTCAGTCACACAAGTAACCACAACCATGTTTCAGTCCCTTCTCTGGTCAAAATGAAAGTTTATTTAACAGGAATTCTGTCTCCATTTTTCTTAATGATCTCTGGGTTTGTCCTTCTTAAACAAACACTCCAATCAAGTTCCTTTAAAATCAGATTTAATCTTATTGTTAGTTTCTGTGTGATTGTTGACATCATATCTGTTACTTGTCTTAACTTTTCAACACTGAAATCTTAATAGGTCACAATATTCACATGTACGTTTATCTTTGATTTGAGACAATCATTCTTCGGGCCGCATAAAATGACTTGGCCGGCCAGATTTGGACCCCAGGCCACACATTCATATAGTCTTGTCTTTCAGGTATATTTGAAGTTGTTTCCACTGACATGTATTTGTTTTTTTCTTTCATGTGGCCTTTCCCAGTTCCTCTATATGTGCATTAAACCTCTATATTTTCCCATTTTACAAAATAATTATCTTCCCTTGAATGTGATTTAACCAAAGTTTGACAATTATAAAAATAGTTAATATTGTAAATTGTATAAAATGTTGAGCAAAATGAGTCTTTTTTTCTTCATTTGTAGAAGTATCTACTACAATGATTGATTTATGTTGTACATTTATTGACTTGAGTCATGATTTAGATCAAATATGTTACATTTCTTCAGCAGCAAAATAAAAATACAATCTTAACTCATTTATTAAACCACTTGTCCCAGCTATCCAGGGTTGCTGTAGAGAATGTGTTGAAAGTGTTGATAACTCCTGATGTATGTGATGGTCCAGAGGAAGGACACCTCAGTGGCCTGATGAGAGTTCTGTCCGTGCACAGATGACGATGATGCAGAGAGAGACAGAAGGTGAACTTTATCTACTGATCCAGTTACATAAGTTTAAAAAAGTCCATCAACGTTCCCCCTCCTCAAAATGAGCAAACAGCCGGAGACAAAGACGCGGCGTTCTGGATAAACTCTCCCTTTTGTTTCAGTCATTTGAAGCACAGCACTGAGAAGAGAGTGTTCCCTCCTTTTCTTCCTCCTCTGGCACTCCATCACACACCTCTGCCAAATGGGAAACGACGACACAGGCCGAGAGAGAAAGAGCAGAATCCATCAGGAAATGGCAGCTTTTCATCCGTGCCAGAGGAGCCGGGCAACTTCCTCGTCCGGTTGCCAGGGAGACAGGAAGCTCGTCCAGCTGGTGCGACGGGCATCCAGAGGGGGATGCTGGACCGTTGGGATGGCGTAGAGAAGTTTAAATGTAAACACATCGGCGTGGTATTCATCCACAGCACACCCCGATGTGCTGCATTTGTTTCCACTTTCATTGTAATAATCTCAGCAAACACTCTCCTAATCCCTGCAATTATTCTCGGCTTCTCCCGTGTTTCCTCACACAACATGAACCCAGTTTGTGTTGTTTCTCCAGACTTTAGTAAATGAAGATAAAGTCCTTATAATCAGAAGCGGCTAACAAGTTATGTACTTTCTCCTTGTTGTAAGAGAAAGTGGAACAGATGTCTTTTATTTTGAAAGGAAGGGTTGATGCTAAAGAGTCTATGGTTCTTGATTTCATTTGGTTTTTGTCTCCACATGGATTTGAAGATAAGATATACTTATTATAAAAGAAAACATGAGGCAGGAAGTTCACTTTTTTTAGTCCAATGGTGAAACAGGAAGTGATTCTTTAAAATACATAAATACTACAACATGGATCTATGGATATGGATGTGTTACAAAAAAAATATTCTTACGGTTCTGTGATCAAGTGAATGAAATAATTAATATATGATGAATGAGAACGAGAGAAAATAATTTAAAAATCAAATATATATATTTATTGTATAAAGATGTCAATTATTCCAAGGAGGCATCACAATGGTCATTTTGAATTTAAGCAGGAACTGCAAACTACTGTTCGAAAAGTTTAGAAAAAGACATTTCACTTATGAATACGAGCTAGAATTCTATTGTATCATCAAAAAAAGCTAAAATGTTGGCACTAAAATGGTCTTTCAGCCCCAACTTTATCAACAGAAGCCCGTAAAACAGAATAAAAGTAATTCATTGCGCGTCCTTTTGAACACAGTGGTGGTCTTCTAAGAAACCACGACGGTGTTCCTGCTCGAACTGTTGGATCAGATCAGTGCAGTTTGGTAAACACAGCTGGGGACGCAGTCCTGGCGGGTCGGTGGCTCCGGCGGCCCCTCACAGACAGAGAGTGTTTGCTCAGGGGACGCACCCTAATCTTCACACATTGATCTGGGAGCAAATCCTCGGAGCGAACCGGGATGAAAGTGACCTCACCGTCACACACGCTCGCTAACTCATGCAGGATCAACTTGGATGTCCATATTAATATGGTCTGCAGGGGGTCAAAAGGTCATCTATGGATCTATCTGCATGTGACTGAGTTTGTCTGTGGGTGGGATGATTTTCGCTGACCTCGACTGGATCAAGAACGTGAAGATGCCTCAGGGAATCTATCACGGATGACTGACTTCATTGCAGTGATGAATCAGTGATGAACGGGGAAACTATTCAACCTCATGCTATAGCATCATTTCACTTATAATAGTAAGTAAGTAATTCATTTTCATTTATATAGCGCTTTTCCAGACCAGGGTCACAAAGCGCTTAAACAATCAAAACAATATTCAAAAAAGTATATATTTCAAGATAAAACTGAGAACACAACAGGAGTTCCAGAAAATCAAGGAAAAGCCTGAACAAATAAAAACATCTTAAGAATTAATAATAATCAACTTTAACTTAACGTATAGTATCGTCACAAACAAGTCGTTATATCTATGCTGGTTTAAAGCAATATTGAATCAACTTTCAACTCAGTCAGACAAAGTTTATTTACAGTTATTCTGTCTTATGCACGTTTAAAAAGTCAAAATGTTTTTTCTTTGTCAGCAAAATGTGCAAATTAAAGTCAAGAATATATGAGCAAAAATATGTTCCTTATACCGTCCTTAACCTTTCCTAAATGTTTTTCATAAAAACGTCATGACTTGTCCAGGAAAAAATACTGAAAAAGAATCATAACCACCTTGGCAGAAATAATAAATCATGTTTGTGATATTTAAACATTGCTATTGTTGTAAGCCTTCTTTACTGTACTAAATTACTATTCATAAAAGTTATATACGAGATTGTAAATGTAAGACAGTCTGCACGATGACAGCTTTAAGTTTGGTCTCTTGTGGCCTGAACTGGATCCATCCTCGCTAAGAGAACCACACTCTGGGTCTAACTACAGAGACTATTGTAGGTAGATTGGACCGCAACGCCACCTGCTGACTAAAGTTGAAACTGCGTTTATCAAAATGTGGAATCTTTCCACTTCGACTTAAAACATGTTGTGTTGACAGATCAAATGTCAACATCAAACCTTTGAAATTTTAAATCACACATACAGTGTTTAATTAATTAATTAATTAATTAATTGTCATTTGAATAGCCATTACACGTCCTACACTCAAACACTATTTGTTTTAGTCAAACTAATAAAATATACACACTTCTTGATATTAACTGGAGGAGAAGCTACGTTTGCGAAACTCTTATAACGATAATAATACAAATATTTGACAGGAAATAGTAGCCCGGCTTCCGGTGACGTCCTAACCAGTGACGTCAGCATAACAACAACCTGTCATGATAGCTCCTGCTGGGAAAAATATCGCACAAGGCTTGACAGACAAAAAATCAAATGAAATCCCAGCAGCTTTAATGTAACATTTATTAAATAAGGTAAGTGTTTGTAACGTCATGAGTCGACACGGAGTCAAAGATGAATTCAAGGCTGATGGCAGAGGTTAGAATGCTAGCGGGGAAGCTAATAGTCGTTAGCATCCGCTGCGGGGTTGAGTCGTACAGATGTGGAGGATTTTAAAGGCCTGTAGCGAGATTTAATACAAATGTCTGACGAGTTTATATAAAGACGAGTCAGCGTGAAGACTGACATCTTCTTAGCTTAGCATCGGAGGCTCGTAAATATATGCTATGTAGCTAGGCAGCTACCGTAATTACCTGAATCTTGGCGCATCGTGTGTTATAGATGTGAGACGCGACAGATTTTCTAAAACAATCCATATTGTTAAATATCAAAGTGTAAATGTTGCCACGTAAATAGCGTGGATCGTTTATTACATATCGTAGCGTGACGTGTTCGTCAAAGTGTTTCAAATCCAAATGACATGTTTCAGTGCGCGCACCGCAGTTTCATCGCAGAGGCTCGACCACCACCACCACCTAAAAGGGCCTGGTCTCGTCTGACAGGACTTTAAACGCACAGTCGGGGTGTCCGGTCGAGGAAACGGGGAACACGATAGGGAAGCAAGGCGAGGCGGGCGCCGCGGAGCCGGTGGAAAAGATGTCCGGCAGCCCGGAGAAGAGTTGCACCGCGCAGGAGCTGAAGGAGCAGGGGAACAGACTGTTCCTCTGCCGCAAGTACCAAGAAGCTGCCACATGCTACAGCAAAGCGATCGTGAGTATAGACGAGCGATGACACCCAGTACTGAATGCACTCTTGCAAAAATGTTTTGTGAACCATTTCTCTCCGTTTATTCGCCCAGAACCGCAACCCTTCCGTGGCAGTTTACTACACCAACCGGGCTCTGTGTCACGTGAAGCTGCAGCAGCATGACAAGGCTCTGGCCGACTGTAAACACGCTCTGGAGCTGGACAGTCAGTCGGTCAAGGCCTACTTCTTTCTGGGTCAGTGTCATCTGGAGCTGGAGAACTACGACGAGGCGATTGGGAACCTGCAGAAAGGTCAGAGGTCATTCTTTATTAAACACCCAATGACAACATAGGAATGGGCCTTTTTGTTATTTTGATATCTCTAGAATCCCCTTAGTAAGTAAGTAAGTAAGTCATTTTTATTTATATAGTGCTTTTCCAGACCAGGGTCACAAAGCGCTTTAACAATCAAAACAATATAAAATAAAGTATATACTTTAAAGTGCAAGATAAAACTGATGACACAACAGGAGTTCCAGAGAATCAAGGAAAAGCCTGAACAAATAAAAGTGTCTTAAGATGTTTCTTAAAGGAGTCAGTAGACTCTATCAAGCGCAAAGAGAGAGGAAGATCGTTCCAAAGCTTAGGAGCAACAGCCTGAAAGGATTTCTCTCCTCTGGTCCTTTAGTTTAGTTAGTGTTGCTTTATGTTGTTATCCAGAGATTCAAGGATATTATATTATATTATTATATTATATTATTGTCATTCAAGAACCGAGCAGAGGCTTGATGATGACAGCAAGATGATGCATCAAGAAAACTGCAGATTATAAACATTAAACAAATGAGAAATATGTTGAATATCATTTTATAACCTGTCTAATAACTCTTTGGAGGATTAGTCAAATCACAAGAGATGTTTTTGGCAACATATACAACTCTATTAAATATTCTGTTGGTCCGCAGCTTATAACCTGGCCAAAGAGCAAAGGTTAAACTTCGGAGACGACATTCCCAGTGCTTTACGGATCGCTAAGAAGAAACGCTGGAACAGTATTGAGGAGAAGCGCATCAATCAGGAGAACGAGCTGCATGCTTATCTGACCAAACTCATCCTGGCCGAGAAGGAACGGTGAGACCTTGACACGTCCGTGTTGTGAACCATCAAGTGTAGAAAGCGATCATGCAGCTGGAATAACGTGTCCTTCCCTGTCCATGTGTCAGGGAGATGGAAGAATACAAGGAGAAGCAGGACGACAATCAGAATGGAGGAGACACTGCTAAGATTTCTTCCAAACATGTCGGTTGATCAATTATCTGAACAAATCCCAGATGTGCTACAATAATTAAGTGTTTGTCTCTCAAATGTAGGACAAGTATCTCATGGACATGGACGAGTTGTTTTCTCAAGTGGACGAGAAGAGAAAAGTGAGTTTGTCGAGTCATAATCAGATTAGAGACCTTTATTTGATTAATCTTTATCCTTCGCTTTATTTATGAGCCAAAATCATGTTCTCTTATCATCTCTTAATAAAACAAATCCTGTAAACTTTTTGTTTCCTTTTCAGAAACGCGAGATTCCCGATTATCTCTGCGGTAAGATCAGCTTTGAGCTGATGAGGGAGCCGTGCATCACGCCCAGCGGCATCACCTACGATCGTAAAGACATCGAGGAGCATCTGCAGGTATTCTTGTTTTCATAAGAACTTTTGGAAGATAATGTCGTTCCTGCTTGTCAGCTGCCAGTGAAACTGTGCTTCTTTATACACAAGGATGTTAGATGTCCTGTTTGTTCAAAGACATTCAACTGTCCACGGCTAGACAGCCATTCTCTACTCGTGTCCACAAATGGATTGGATTATTTGAGTAATCTGTTCCTTTTTGGAAGAAATGTTGGTCCATACGACGCTGGCGATGAAAACTACTTTTCTTTTTCCAAAAAGACACACTTAAAGACATCTAAATAGCTTAAAGTAAAGACTTAATTTTTATGAACAATTGCTCTTGTTGGGTTGTGATAAAAAGAGGGACATTTTAGACGACAAACATTTCTGCCTATAACTCTAAAAATGAATTCAAATTTTACTCATTTTTAAGAGTAATATGTTTATTTTATTATATTTTTTGCAAAAATAAATAATGATTGCCATACAAGTTAAACCTATTTAATACGTCAAAAATGTTTAAGCTGATTGACTTTCCCGATTCTTTGACGTCGAAGATATTTCCATCACACATTCTTACCATGTTTCCCCGGCAGCGAGTGGGTCACTTCGATCCGGTCACCAGGAGCCCGTTGACCCAGGACCAGCTGATCCCCAACCTGGCCATGAAAGAAGTGATCGATGCCTTTATCCAGGAGAACGGATGGGTGGAGGACTACTGAACCTCCGACGTGACTTTGTATGTGAACTCTCAATATGCAGGGACGTGATTTATAGAAGGACGGGAGCCGAGCACCGCGTCCTGCGTCTCCTCCTCACATCATTGCTGTGAGACTTAAGAAAAACTTTAGTGGAGCCACGTCTGTGGCCTGCTGCTCCCTTTAAAATGGCTGTCCACACTTCTCCTGTCTTTTCCCCCAAAACAAGAGGCCACACTCTCGGGTGTCCTCTTGTTCTTTTCTATTTCTGAGTGCCACAGAACCAACAACCATTTCTCATCAGTTGTCTTGCTAAAGGTCAGCAACACACACCCGTTAAGAATATTTTAAGTCACTTCTATATACTCCCACAAAAAGGCCTAACTTGCTCACTTGATGCCAAAACTGTCACAGAGTTCACTGACGCCTCCTCTTCACCTGAGGGGGGCGCTCTAGACACACCCAGACACAACTGTAAGATTTCCATAATCTCTGCATGTCAATCACTTTCTAAATAACTGATATAAACTGAATGTAAACACAAGGTTTAATCTGGAGTCGAACCTCTGGCTCTTATCTGGACGTGATGAGGTTCACACAAGAAAGCCTTGAACTTCAAGCGGAGTGAATGGAAGGAGAAGCTCCGGTCCCACTGCTGGAGGTCCGTTGAGCACATGTTTGGGACCAGGCGTCAGTGCTGCTGTGAGTCCCGCACTTGTGTTTGACCAGAAGTCGCCTCCTTGTTAGATATGCTGGATGATGCCTGACCATCTTCTCTCGTCTGTTCCTCGGCGTCTCTCAACGCACTCATTCAGTTCAGTGCTCGTAGTTTACATGTTGAGCCGCTGAATTTGTGTGTTTTTTGTGTGCGTGACCTGGTGGTTGTGAACCGGCAGTGTATATACTGTTGTCTGTGTATCTATTCCATGACAAGATGGGGTTCTTTGTTTCTGGAGAAATCCTAGAGCTTGAGAAACTGTATTAAATGTAGATATGTTGATAATGTGTGTCCAGCTTCTCTGCCTCGTGTTATCAAGGTCATGAACTTTATTGAGGAACATCAGCAAGATGAGATAAATACACATGTGGATATTTGGAGTAAATTCTAATAAGGGGAAGTTAAATACTTATCTTTAAAGTAATTGGAAATGCAGCAACTTAATAATGCAAAATATATAGAGTTTACTCCTAATAGAACAAGATTTTCAATTTATTATTAGTTATGTTAACGTGTGCAAGTTATACTAAGACATGACTTGAGAATGATTAAAAAAATACACAAAAGAGGTTTTATTTAGATAACACTATCATTAAAGACACAATTAATTACCCTTTGTTAAAGCAATACTATGGAACATTTTGGACATTCTTTTGTCATATTTTATGTAATGATTGATGTTTAATTATGAACATCTCTCACTCATTTACTATTTTAAATATTTACTACATGACCAACCAAACAAACAATTCCATTTTTATACAAAAGCACATGCAATACAGTTACACTTCTCAGACACTAGGGAGAGCCAAAAACAATGTTTTCAATCTAACATATTGCATCCTTAAGTAAGTAAGTAATTTGTATTTGTATAGCGCCTTTCCAGACCAGGGTCACAAAGCACTTAAACAATCAAAACAATATTCAATAAAATATATACTTAAGTGTAAAAACTGCTCATCCAAACATTATTATAACCTCTGGATCAAACTTTTTAGAGATGTAAGCAAAAACACTCAAAGCTTATGAAAAACATGAGAAGTAAATGATCCAATCAAAAGTGAAAACATCTGGTCGTGTCTCTGAGCACATCCTTGGTTCAAGTCTGCTGGTCCGGAGTCACATGGAAGACAGTTGTCATCTGAAGCACACAGAGTCTGTTGTCTGAGGCCACGTCACGGTCAGTACCAGGAGGCTGAAGCACCGGCTTCTCTTCATGAGTTTGCAGCGCAGCAGAGAGCAACAGCATCATCATGGTAAGAGAACAATAATCTACTTTTTTTTTATGACTTTCTTGCAGGACAAACACTTGACCTTCTGCAACATCCAGACTTTGTTCAGAAGTAAAGTTACTATTCTTTGTTATTTTAGGGTTTCTCCCTGATCGTGGGGCTCAGTCTGTGTCTGGCTCTGTCGTCTGCGACACAAGGTTAGTTTCTGTCACGACTATCTTCTCTGAGCAGCTTCAACACTGACAACACTTCCATATGTTCTCGTGCAGACACGGGCACAGTGCAGCCTGAGGGCCACATGGGGCCTCTGACTGTATTTTCATGGCCCTGATTAAGAGTTGAACATGTAGAACAGACCCGGGCAACGTGGTTCCAATTATGCAGCCCACAAGATGTTAAGATAATACTGGTTATCTAACAATCATATTAGTTGTAAGTAAGTAAGTAAGTAAGTAATATTTATTTATATAGCGCTTTTCGAGACCAGGGTCACAAAGCGCTTAAACAATCAAAACAATACTCAAAAAAAGTACATACTTTAAAGATCAAGATAATACTGAGAACAACACAGGAGTTCCAGAAATTCAAGGAAAAGCCTGAACAAATAGAAACGTCTTAAGATGTTTCTTAAAGGAGTCAGTAGATCCATCAAGCGCAAAGAGAGAGGAAGATCTTTACATACTCTATATATTACCTGATAAATGTATTTATTTAAACCTGTATTCCCCACTTCTTTTATTGTCATGTGTATTTTTCAAGGGCTTTTAATTCGTAAAATTAATAAATGTATATTGAATTAAATATTACACAAATTATTATTAGCATAATAATGCTTTTTTTGTAGTGATGGTCTGATGAAGCTTCATGAAACAGTGTCATGTTGTTTAGAGGACAGTAGTTGGCGCCATCAGTTTAAAAATGATGTGATGTTTTAGTTGTTCAAAACACAGGAAAATAGTGCAGATGACGCCATCTAGTGACTCTGAAAATAATGACACTGCTTCATGAAGCTTCATCAAAACTACTTTTTTTGGAATTTATTCTAAATTTTCCAATTTAATAAATATGATTTTTCCCCCTTTTATAATATTTACAAATAAAATTAATTAAAAAAATGTAATATTATAAAATAGAATTAACACTAAAGCTATATTTTTAAAGTATTCCCATCTTATTTCATTCTTTATTTGTCCCTTCCTTCTTTCCGGCCTCTTATAACAGTCCCAGGATATAATGTGCCTTGATGTTGATGTTTCTGTGACTAAAAATTGTAAAATGTATTATTGCATCACTCTAAATACAAATTAGTTTTTAAGACCTTCCCCCTTATTTTTGTTGTTTTTTTGTGAAAATGTCCTGCACCTCGAGTTAATATTGAGATCATACTTAGAAGAAAAGTTATTTTATATTTATTTATATTTTTTATTATTTTTTACAAAATGTTTATAACATTTTATTGTCATATTTAGGTTTATGTTATGTTGATCTTTTTTTTCTTACTTGCATTTATTTAAAAAAAGGTCATACATCATATTTTGGCTCCTCGCTCATCTATGTGCCTGACGGCTAGTGATGGTCTGATGAAGCGTCATGAAGCATCGTCATTATTTTCAGAGTCCACTAGATGGCGGTCTCTGCATTATTATCCTTTGTTTTGACTGTTCTAATGAAACAACACGTAATTTTTAAAGTGATGGCGCCACCTACTGACCTCTAAACAACATGACTCTGCTTCATGAAGCTTCACAACAGTCTATGCCAGTATAAGTTGTGGCCCCTAAATGATATTGAATTGTCCTGTTCTAGTGGGTCTCGGCAACAAAGTGCTGATCTTCCCGTACGAGACGGACTTCAGCTTCGTGGCCCTGATCCCTCAGAAGGAGATGTCCCTGAAGGCCTTCACCCTCTGCATGCGGGTGGCGACGGAGCTGCCGGAAGAGCGGCAGATCATCCTGTTCGCCTACCGCACCGCCGACTACGACGAGCTCAACGTGTGGCGCGAGAAGGACGGGCGCGTGTCCTTCTACATGAGCGGCGACGGGACCTTCTTCCACCTGCCGCCCCTCACCACCTTCCGCACCAGCCTCTGTCTCACCTGGGAGTCTCTTACCGGCCTCGCTGCATTCTGGGTGGAGGGGAAGCGCAGCACCTACCAAGTGTACAAGCCGGGCCACAGCATCCAACCCCAGGGCTCCGTCATCTTGGGTCAGGACCCGGACAAGCACCTGGGAGGCTTGGAGGCCGTGCAGAGCTTCGTTGGCGAGGTCACCGACCTGAACATGTGGGACTACGTTCTGAGCAGGAGTCAGATCCAGGCCTGGCACTACGGCCACAAGGTCTCCAAAGGGAACATCTTCGACTGGGCCACCGTCCAGTACGAGCTGAACGGGAACGTGATGGTGGTGGACGAGGACTGACTGGAGGAGCAGCCTCAGCCGGCGGACACAGCTCTGGAGATCTGCGCTGGACTGATGCTCATGTGTGTCATGGTCCTTCTCAAATGTGGCATTTGTTAACACATACTTTGAGACGACAAACCTTAAAGTAATAGTTCACCCAAAACTTCACTCATTTTCTATTCACCCTCAAATGTTTGTTCATTTTAATGTAGCCACTGGAGCTCAGTTGTTGTCATCTTCGTTTTCATCTTCGTCCAAAAAGACACAATTAAGTAATTCCAAACTACTACCGTTTAAAAGTTTTTGTAGAGGTAGTTACAAGTCTGTCCTTTTTAAACACATTTCAAGTATCGCATGTGCAAGACTTGCACTGATGACCGAGCAGCTTCGATAAAAAACAAGCTAATACATAGACTTATTAGTCGCTACGTTAAAATGAACATACATTTTTGCCTTTAACTGTAAAAAGGAACAGATTAATCTAGAAATAATCTTAACCCTTAGTCGACATGAGGTTGAGTAGAAAACGAGTGAAGTTTGAATTTAGGTTGAACTAACAGAATTCACTTTAATATTGAAAACTAACTTTTCTGATGTTTGAATAGTTCTATGCTGATGTGTAAACTTTTTTCTATTTACTTTGAAGAATGACTGACTTGAACTGCTCTAATCTCACAGAGTGTAGAACTGCAAGTGAATCAAATTCAGTTTAAGAAGGTGAAAGAGAGTGAGACCTGCCACCATGTCTTCTCAGACACTGAGCTTCAACTAGAAGAGCAGTGGAGCTGACATAGAGCCTTGAGGGATCCCGGTGTAGTTGAGACACGGTCTATAGACAAACCTTCTCAACTTTACAGTGTCGGAATGATTTTTGAGGTACAATGTGATCGAGAAAGGTGAGTCGATCTTAAGTAAAATCTGGTTCAACACGTCAGAGTGTAGAAGTGAGCAGAAGATAAAGAAAGTAAAGATGTTTCATCAGTGCTCCTGGAGTAGAAACTCTAGAAGATGGTTTTAGGGCTTCATTGTACAGATGCAAACAAACCCACTGCACCGTTCACGCAGAATCTTTTTCACCAGCTGCCGGTTGGATTCTATAAAAGGATACTGATCCAACAACTTAACTTTGGGATAAATGTTCCACCAGCTTCTCAACGATCATATTTACATTGTGTTGCCTCAGGTTTAGCTGCTCGCTCATGAATCTTAATGTTTCCTCTGATGCAAAAACGCTTTCAGCTCTGAAATCTCTTCTTGCCTCAGTGTTTAAATAAAAAAATCTTTGAACTTTTGCAGCTTTACACTCAGACGATCTTGGTTCTTCTGTCAAGGTGTGTGTGTGACAATTCTAAGAGTGTAATTCTCGCTCAGAGGGGGACAACAGAGACACCCTGTGGTCAAGTTACAAACTGCAGTCAAAGGGAATCGGGGTCTAATCGAGCAAGTAGAAACAAATATTACGTTTAAAATATCAATTGAAGTCAGATATTTAAAAGTCTTGCGGTTTTGTTATCTGAATAATAGAAATATATTATACCTAATACATCATGTGTTAAATATAAACTAAAAATGGTGAATTAATAATTGAACTTCTGCCTTTGAGTTAATCATTTGATAAGAAAAACATTTTAAAATCTATAGCAGAACATTTTCATGCATTTATCAGTTGTTTTTTAAATTCATTTGACACAATCTCTTTTTCTTCTATATTATGATTTTACTTTCTACCAATGTATCTAAGTTTTTATTTTCTAACCATTACACATATTTCCTTACTTTGCTGCAAATAAATTATGGTCAACATTAACGTATTTAAAATGTTTGTTTGCATGGCTGTTTTTACATAGTTATAAAATGGACTAGACCTGTTATAAAATCTCATGACTCAAGTTGAGTTGTGTCTCCGGGTAAAGTTTGTAAAGTTTTCTTCCTACACCTGTGTCTGTCATTCTTCATGATATCAATGAAACACGCAATCACACAAGTTGTCTTCAAAACTAGGCTCTGAACTCTAGTTAATAATGTTATATATTATCCGCTTTAAAAATAAAATGATTGTTTATTTAATATTTGTGGGAATACAAACTGCAAACTGGTCAGTATCCTTAAAAAGGGATTCCAGTTTAATCATGATTCTTTTGAGGAAATAATTTCAAAATATTGCTTCTATAGGGGCTAAAACGTTCCTGCTCCTACAACACAATGGTGTCGACCGACTGGCTCTGTGTGGAGTGACCTCGACAACACAAACAGGGGGGTCTCGGTGCTCTTCAATGGTTGTGATACATTTGGAGATACGATGAGCAGGATGTGTCAGATGTTACTCGCAGAAATCCAGTCATATGGACTCACTTCTCTAACAAAGGCCTTTGGACGGAGCTCCGGGTCAGATGTTCTCCATCCAAGTGGAACACAGTAACCCCAAGTTGCAGTTGCGGGTCTGAGTCCGTGTCCATGGCTGCGTGCACTCATTATCTCTGCCTGCACCAGCATCCTCATGACCTCCTTCGCAGACGAGGGAGAAGTTTCCAGCGCGTGGCTCAGGCTTCCTTCAGGGTGGGAAAGTGCGTTCCGAGTGTCTGTTTATTTCCACCAAATCAGCCGTCGGCTCTGGCAGCAGCTAAATAAGGAGAAGACCCGGCCGATGAGTTCTGACTGCGGGTCAGCAGCCAAATGTTCCACCTTCTTGGATGTTGCAATGCATCAATCGTGGTGCCCACTCACTGTGTGGTAACACCTTTGTGGACCATCTGCCCCGGCCTCCTACGCCTTGTGGCAAACACACACACGTACACACACACGCATAAACCTTCTTTCTTTTTGTTTGCTTATTTGCCCAAAAGGCTTGCTAATGCTAATACACACACAATACCATCAGTTTCAGGCTCCTGAGAGACAAACATCCTTATATAAACACATCACTTCAGAGACCCATCGATGAACGTATGAACGACAGGATTGAAGGCAGCAGTTTTTTAACCATAGCTGAGTGATTTAGGCATTTATCATATGAAATCAATGCAATTTTTCAGAAAATTAATTTAATTTCTTTTTACTTAAAATAGAGATACTCAATTCAACTTCACTTGTCCCTTTAGTTTGTGTCTGTATAAAAGATACATCTGTGGGTTTTAAAAAAAGAAAATGTCACTTTTTCTACAACATAAAGTAAATTCAGTCGTCAGCACATAAAGTAAAGTGTAATTTATACATACACAGTTAAAAACTCAATAAGATATATTTATAGATATATTAGAATAAAGTTAAAGATTTATAAACACTTTTATTAATTTATTTTGATGTACTTTCTTTATGGAAGTATATCAATGCCATTAAAATATGTAATGTTTTACTTTAACATTTCAATTTTTTAAACTTTTGATTTTTCATTTTTTTTTAATGTTTTTTTTTATTTGTTTGTTTAAATTCGATCTAACTAATTCAATTTGACAAAATCGAATATTTTCATAGCAAATGCATTTTCTTTACACATTGAGTTCTAATTAATATTTTAATGAAAGTTATAATAATTTAAATTCAATTTAAAATTCTTTGCCCTATTATAGTAACATTTTTATATCACAAATGTAATTTGAAAAAAGGTTTAAACATTTGAAATGTTAAATTAAACCATTAAATATTGTGATGGCATTGATATACTTGTTCTTTATCATTTAAAACACATTTGCACAGTTAAAAATAAACATTTTAACAATAATTTATTTTTCATTTCATTTTATAGTGACATCATACTATAAAGTAAATTATGAACTAATGTACCTCCTTTGTTTAACAGAAAATACTCACATTAAGAGGATCAAACCGTTCTAAAATAAACACTTAATAGGAACAACAATAGACTAAAATACAATTATTAACTCTCAGAAAAGAATGTGTTTGTGATCAGTAGTTTAACTCAATCCTCAAGGCCCGGCTTAATGTAACTAAAGGGTCACATGAACATTGGAAAAGTGATAAGCATCCTTTGAAGGGAAGAGGATCAGCACCTCCGATTCCAGTCTGAGGTATTTTTCCTCTCACATGGATGAAAAGAGTATTTTCCGTGACATGGTTCTGCTGACACATATTTTGGGAGCACACACACACACACACACACACACACACACACACACACACACACACACACACACACACACACGCGTGCACAGCAGGACATCAGGACTGGCCAGGCTCCTCCACAGGCTGAGTAATTATTCCTTCTGTGCCGCTCACATTTTCTAACTGAGCAAACAGTCTGAGGGCTCGTGGTCCCGCTGGAGGACTTGGGCCGACAGGGCAGGGCCTGTGATATCTGCATATTGGCCCATGGTGGTCTAAGCTGTTTGAGTCAAGGTGGTGCCGCTGACTCCGTGTCCATGCGTGTGGAGCTGGTGAAATGTCTTCCACGCCAGAGCACAGGCGAGGCGAGAGGGCGGCGAGCGTGAGGGGAGACAGAAGGAGCGCCGTTCTGGATTCCTTCGAGCAACTTCAAATAGATTTCCAGGCAAAACATATTTGCATACGGGAGACGCTGCTACGAGCTATCGGAGTGAGCCATCGCATGTGTGCGCTGAACAGATGGATCTTTTTTTTTTTTTTTGCAGAAATTTTAGCCCATTAAATTAGGATCTCGGGTTTAATTCTGTCGGTTGTTCATCCGCAGCCTCGTCAGGACTCATCACTCTCGCATGGTTCAGACGTGGTAACCAGGTTAGTGGACGCCAGGTCGACTCATCCTTGGTTAACAACACAAACTCACTGAGTTTTCATGTGAACTTTTTCACAGACAAAATAAATATGCACTAGTATCACGATACAGAGCAACGATATTATATATTCTGATACTGTAGGAACAAGGATATATTCATGATATTGTCCAATTACTCTGGCATTGTATCATTTACAGACTACATAAGTTTTGCTGAAGTCGTTACTGCTTTTATTGAATTTGAAACCAAAATCAGCTTTAAAAACTGCTGTAGTTGACTGTATCCTCTCGCCCCCAGTCATCGCCAGGATCTCGCGGGATTTCATTGTTCCCTTAGCTCGGAAGGAATAATGTAATGACTGAAATAAGTTTATTTGTAACAAAAAAATGAACAAACGCTGTAAATATATGCATGTTCATTTAATGTATTGTTACTTTTCATCAAAATATTTTCATTGATACATACTTTATTGAAATGTAAATGGTTAAATAAACGTTTCTGATTCTGATAGAAGTCTTGTCAAAAAGTCTTGCACACATTAGCAATTACAAGAGTTTGTGTATGAAGCATGTACTTTTAGTTTTCTACTTTGAGTAGAGACGTACTTCTGTCACGTCCACATTTTTTTCACTTCTTATTTAGAGGCTTATTTTTAGTCAGAAACCTTTTCTGTTTATCGCCTAAATACATTTCAATAATCTGTTTATTTTTTATGATGATCTGCTGCTGCGGTTACACCACAATGTGAATTATTTATGGTTTTTCATTTTCTAAAAAGTTCCAGCCCTCAAGGAAATCTGCGATAAAGTTCACCAAAATCGGAAAGATGGCCTGGATGTTGCACCTTCCACTTTCCTCCCCCGTCATGGAGGACTAGGGGGTGAGTGCCTCCCCCCTCTGGGCTGAATGAAAAATTCAGCAGCACTTCCCATTACAGTCATCCTGAATCAGGCAGCGGCCGTGGCAAAGGGGCGCTCACACACTTTTATCACTACACACTTAGCAACGCAAATGTTGTGTTTATGCAACACAAAAATCACAGCTGTCGCAAAGACTCTCCCTGCAGGTCGGGTCAAAACTACACACACTTAGAAACGGAAAGACTTTTTACCCTTTTCAGAGCAGACTTTCACACTGATGGTGCCAGACCTGACCTTTCCCGTCGACGCACGGAGTGTGTGTGTGTTTGTGTGTGTGTGTGTGTGTTGGTACCTCGAGGCTTCACCAGAAAACACCTCCACCACCTTTGGTCACCACCATGGGCCCACTGTCAAGACAAGGACAGTAGTAGGTAAATTAAAGTAGTACTGTATATAAAACTTCAAAACAAATCGTTGGATTATTTCAGATATATTTACGTGAATTATGTTCAAATAAAGTGAAGCACAGACACACACAAAAGGAAGTTGTTTGAATCAGTTGTCATATATTTCATGTAATTTAAACCTTGTATTTTCAAATAATACTTTATATATGTTGTTTGTAATTCATATTCTATATAATGAGGAGGTTGGTGGAAAACCAATATTTGTCAATAAACCAACTTTCATAGCAACATGTGATGCTGAACCTTCCATTGTTTTTTTTAGATGTGAGATATTAATATTCCCGGGAAGACAGTTGTTAAAATAGAGGGTAAAAGGACAAAGTATTCTAAGAGGAAACAAGGAAGGAAGCACCTACACATACAGCATGGATGGAAACAGATTAATCACCCAGGGATTCAAAACTACGGACAAGAAAACATGCCAAAATGAATCGATAAAACAAAAAAGGAGAATAAGAAAATCCTAAAGTCTGTGATCTAAAGGCAGAATCCCTTAAATCATGCCAATATCAATTCAAGACATGCTGTAGACAAGTTTAAAATTATATATAAATAAAATTAGCCGCGCAACCATGAGGTAAAAAATCACAAAAGTCATTTTACTCAAATTGTCCTCTTAAATTAAGTATCTTCTTCTATGCACTTGAGCAGAACTCAATATTACCTAAACATTCTGTTTCAAACACAAAAAGTCATGTATGAACAAACAGAAATATACGTTATATCTAGTTTCATCCTGTGGATCTTAGACATCCGATCAGACAAAGATGACCAACTATCAGACCCAAGATTAAATGTAATTAAAAAACTATGAAAATGACTAAATAAGTTGCACACTTGCAAGTGAAAAAAACAACCTTTAGTTTCACCTTCATCACACATCAACAATATTTTAGGAAAAGTGTTTTTGTCGTACATTGTTGAAAAAGAGATATACAAAAAAACAAATAAATAAATAAACGTTCAATTTAAGCCATCTTAGACTTTTGAGATAAAAAGCAATTTAATTCTGACTCTTTATCTCGAAATATAACTAAACTCCTCATTGATTATTTATTAGTAATGTGGCAGTGAATAATTTATCAATTTAAATTGACTCATTTGATTTTCCATGTTTTTGTCTGTATAGTATGGACAGAATCTTTCTCTTTTTAAGTCACATAAAAAACAATGAAATAAACATCAAAACATTGTTATCTGTTGCAGCATCTCATTCAAATGTAGACAAATACATATTGGGGGCTGCTGTTGAGACGCTGATCTGAGGTCAGAGTGAGAGCTCTGTGGTAACAGTGAATCCCCGTCCGTCCCCTCTGGGCTGCCTCTCCTGCAACATATGAGCCGCGCCACAGCGTCTGAGCCGGAGACGCTCCACGGCGTCCTGATTAAATATTACAGCCCCCTAAATGGATGGAGATTAGCCTCTGTGGGAATGTTAGGGCTTAATTCAGCCTGCGGCCATGGATGTGTGTGTGTACGTGTGTGTCTGTGTGTGTTTAAAAGCAGGGGAATGGTGGGCTGTTGTACACGAGTGTGAGTGCATGGATTGAGTGAAGGTCACTGATGGATGTTCTGTGGTTTCTTCAGACACATGTTTGACAGAGACTTCTGGAATCGTTCTCTGTGAAGCTCAACCTTCCTGATAAAAAATGTAGAAACCTACCATCCATCCATGTATACATCCATCTATCATCTATGAATCCATCCATCCATCCATGTATACATCCATCTATCATCTATGAATCCATCCATCCATCCATGTATACATTCATCTATCATCTATGAATCCATCCATCCATCCATGTATACATCCATCTATCATCTATGAATCCATCCATCCATCCATGTATACATCCATCTATCATCTATGAATCCATCCATCCATCCATGTTTACATCCATCTATCATCTATGAATCCATCCATCCATCCAACAACGTAATCATCATCCATCCATCCATCATTGTATCCATCTATGAATCCATAAATCGATCAATGTAATCATCATCCATCCATCATTGTATCCATCTATGAATCCATAATTCTATCAATGTGATCACCATCCATCCATCCATCTATAAATCTATCAATGTAATCATCATCCATCCACCATTGTATCCATCTATTAATCCATAAATCTATCAATGTGATCATCCATCCATCCATCAATCTATAAATCTATCAATGTAATCATCATCCATCCATCCATCAATCCATATATCTATCAATGTAATCATCATCCATGTATCCATCCATGAATCCATCCATCATCCATGTAAACATCCATCCATGTATACATCCATCTATCTTCTATGAATCCATCCATCCATCCAACAACGTAATCATTTACATTGTAATCATAATCCATCTATCCATCCTCGTATCCATCCATCAGTCCATCAATCTATCAATGTAATCATCATCCATCCATCAATCCAGAAAAATATAAATGTAATCATCATCCATATATCCTCTTCTCAGTTAGATTTGCCTGGAGAGCCTTGTCACAGAGGCGTTCTAAAAGGTTTCTCCTGAATGACCAAGCTCTTCACCTTATTTACACAGGAAGGTCCAGACACCCTGCTGAGAAAACCTTTGACTTTCACTTTGAGCAAATCTTGTCCTTTCGGTTCAAAAAATGAGAGCTTTGCCTTTTGGTTCAGGTCTTCTTTTTCACCACAGCAGATGTGGAGACAGAAACAGCCTCCATATCAATTCTCCTGTTAAACCCATCTCTCTGTCACTCGTGAAACAAACACAACACCTTTACTTGTGGAAGGATCTTTTCCTGAGCTACTCTGAGAGTCTGAGTGCCATATGACCAGCAAACAGCTTTACAGCAGTGGGTCAGAGACAGAGTTTTAGATGAAGACCGGGCCTATTTAATTTGACCAGTAAGATAAAACCAAAAACTGACAAAACAAGAGTTAATAAATGTTTACAAATGAGCTAAGTATCCACAACATTGCAGTTGTAAAAGTTCAATCTTACGTGGATTGCCTTATCAAGATTATTCATGAAAGTTTACACTTACCTTCCAATAAATAGAGAATTAAAAGCCTAAACTTTTAATTACTTGTATTTCATCATCTCATTTTATATTCATCACTTTCTCTCCTAATTTTAAAGTGCCAGCAATAGTATTAAATTAGAAGAAAGGTTGTTAAAAGATAATCCTTCTTTTCAAGGCTCTGACTTGTGCGGCTGGTGTCGGTCACAGCGAGGTAATAACTCCTACACCCTGAACAAATTGCTGTCATTTTTAATTGCAGCCTGTTCCCTGTGTTCTGTTATGCCATCTTGACATTTTCCCTGAATTATTGACTAGTTGGTTTTGTAGTTCACCCCTTAAAAGTGCTTTTAAAGACGTAAGTGCGTGTTCTGAGGTCTTTGCATGAAAACCCTGGATCTTCATTATTTATAAACACACACGTGCGTCACGGGCGGGCAGATCTGTCGAATCATCTGTTCTACGACGTCGTTCCTAATGTGGATAAACATATGTTCTTCTCAGATGTATCACTGCTGGGCCTTGATTCTCTCCTTATTTTCCCCTCGTATCGGACAAACACATCCATCAAGTGCACGCCGCATGTGTGTCGGGCGTCCTCAGACAATAAGAGCTGAACAGCGACGCAGCGTCGCGCACACACACCAGCACCCTGTGCCACTGGGCAGGGACTAGCCTGAAAGATTGAAAGCAATTAAAACTATCATCTGCAGTGGCTCTGGGCAGGCCCGTGGCTGCGAGGGGGGAGCTGCCACTGTGCATCAGCCTCTCTGTCTCGGCAACGCACCGCAACATTAGAGGCTGAGTCGCAGCAAACACACGGATCCTTTGTCATACCTGATCATCTGCTTTCGTCGAACCGCAGAATAACCTTTTCATTTGAACTTGTGACGAGTTATTTGCTGTCTCCCGGTAAACTTAAAATAGTTAATGATGAAAATATTTCACAATCCTCCAACAGCAGGACAAACTTTTTTTCTTCTGCTGTTTAAATAAGTGTCTCCAGCCTTGGGTGTGCGGTGGGTCATTCTCCTTAAATGCTGTTTTGGGAGACTACAAAGAAGACTCATCATTCCGATTTCTGTCAGTCGTGTTTCCTCTGAGCAGTTTGGAACAACTTGGGAGCAGTTTACCTGCGTCCAGGTCCACAGGACCGGTGGCGGTCTGCCGCGTCTGGACTGGCCCTTAACAAGTCTCCCCAGGACAACCCTGATCAATTACTGTGTCTCTCCAACTTTCCCTCTCTCTCGTCCTTCCCTCCGATCGGCGCTCCACCTGTCACTCTCACTTAGCGTCGACATTAGCACCGGTGGATTCCTCATCCTGGTCCTCCCCCCCCCACAACCCTTCCCCGCCTCCATCTCCCCTTGGTGCGTTTGAATACATATCTCCGATATTCTGCCCCTTCTTAATTTGACAGGGCCCTGTTTTGTCAGTCTGACAGGCCCGTACTAGGACACTAATAGGCCACGGAGACCACCAGCAAAAGCACCAGCCGAGGAGGCCCCCGCGGTGCCAGTCCCCATCACACTGGATGTCTCTCAGGGCCATGGAGGCAGGCGAGAGAGGGTCAAGGGTGAGCTGGTCGGGCAGCAGTGCTGTCACAGTCGACCACAGTAGTCTGGATCAGGTCTCTGTACTGACAGCCGTCAGTTCCTCTACCGTCCTACATCACAGCACACACACACACACACACACTGAGGGACGTGAAAAGAGCAGCCACCGGGGACGTGTTGGTGTCTAATGACTTGCTGGAGCTGAAGTCTTCACCGAGAGAGGATTAACTCCCCCCCCCCACACCCACCGCCGTTGATGGACGTCCGCTAAAGCAGCTGTGATGGAGTCAAGTGTTTGTCCAAACGCATTTGCGTGTTTCCTCCGGGCCGTCCGTCTGACCTGCTCTGATTAAGATTAAATGTTTGCTGGTGGGGGTCAAACGGGGTCCTGGAAGGTTTCCGACGACTGACCTTATTTTAACCTGCAGGGTCAGAAAAATGATGGTGACAGAGAGAGGCAGGGCCAGAGGAGACAGGCTCGGTCTAGGTCCACTATTTTATCAAAAATAGGATTATTGTCTTTTGTTTTTTAAGATTTTAGCGAGGCAGAAACATTGAGCAGAGCCAGAATCAGATAAGTTAAAGCTTGTATACAAAGCATTAAGTTAATGTAAGCTTGACCTTTTCATTGATCTAAATAACACCTTTAATCTCTACAGGATTTAGTCCCTCTACATTGTTACAGTTGTAATGAAAACATTTGAAGCAGAATCCTCGACCAGAAGTGCTTTAAATATAGAGTAGATAAGAAACAAAAAAAAGGAAAGCAAGTGAAAGTAAAATGCTCTTAACTCTTGTTTGCGATGTATACTTGTGTGTGCAAATATACTTTATTATTAAACCTACTGTATATAATCATTCTTACTTCCAACAAAGAAATGGCTAAAAGACTGTTGGATCAGCAGCAGACCATATGTTAAATGAAAGACTTTAGTGAACTTGTTTTTAAACAGAATAAGTGTTTTTTTGTGACAGAAGCTACAATTGTTCGTACATTAACACACAAATTGAAGCGGAAAACATGCAGCTTCCCGGTTCTTCCAAAGGTTTTCTCAGGTAAATATTTGCTTGTCTCAGTTAATACAAAATATTTGGGTTCATTTGAGATTCATTGTGGACATGGTGACTACTTCATTTTTAGATTGTTCCAGATGAACAGTTACACAACCAAAACACAAACCACATGCAAGAGTTACAAGGGCTTCTTGGTACAATATTTCCTGAACAGAAGATAACAAATCTGAAATGTCAAAATGAGGATTGGTTAAGATTTTCCTCAATAAATAATCTGAAGGGTTGAAACATGTTGTTTATTTTCAGTCAAGTACCAGCATTAATAAGAGTGGTGTGCAGTAAATAGCGAATGAACAGACAGATGTGAGGTAGAGACAGGGGGTCTTCCGGGGGACTCCCGGGGTCTTTCATATTGTGAATTATTAAGGTTTACTAATACTTGATAAATCCCCTCTTTGTCCTGTCCATTACCGGCCTGTCACATCCTCTCGCCACTGCCAGACTGACTCACTTGCTTCATCTAAATGACAGAAGTTAAACTGTGTTCCAGAGGAGATGGGAGGTGGGGGTGAGGAGGGGGCCGCAGAGCACTGCAACCAGGCCCCAGGGCTGGAAAGGCTGGTGAGGGGTGCGTGTCATGGTGTGTTTTTCTTGTGTATCTTTGCGTTCAAAGTTTCAAATGTAGATGTTGACGGACAAACGGATCAAAAGAAAGTCAGAGCGGATCAGGTCTCGGATTCTTGCTTCCTCATTAGCTCCCCACGCATCGACACCACCAGCTCGCTCCCCGTGACCCTCCTCCCCTCCTCCATCCCCGTCCTCCTCCCAAAACAGCAAACCTTGCCTCAGTGCGTGCCTGGCGGACTCGCTCCGCGGTCTCGACAGCCGAGCTGGTCGTTGCCCCGAGCGCAGAGGAGCCGTCGCCTCGTATTAGTGTCACACAGGCGACCCGGAGTCCTGCGTGCTCCTTGATTAGAGAGTGAGGTGGATACCGAGGGAGGGAGAGTGTGCATGTTTATCAGAGGAAGGGGTGTCACTACT
Source organism: Callionymus lyra (assembly GCF_982586985.1). Lineage (NCBI taxonomy): Eukaryota > Metazoa > Chordata > Actinopteri > Syngnathiformes > Callionymidae > Callionymus > Callionymus lyra. The sequence continues at coordinate 21,704,887 of NC_141823.1, read as the reverse complement.
CACTCTCCCCCCTTCTCCTGCCCGCAGAGCTGCTTTTAAAGATCAGTGATTTGGTCAATTGGCCTGGCAACTCGGATCCCACGGAAGGTCACTGATGACTCAATGGACCAGTCACTGAAGACGGCTGTCATGCCGCGTCTGTGAGGGAAGTGTGTGTTTAAAAGGTTTACTTGAGTGTGTGTGTGTGTGTGTGTGAGTGTGTGAGCCAAACCAAACGTTTGTCGAGATCAATGAGCAGAGTTTGCAAGTGTGTGGAAGATCTTAAGACCTGCTGCTCCAGGAGTCAAACGTCCAGGATACATGAAGAAGACTCAAGTCCACACAGTAGACATGACACTTACACATTTGTCGACTTGCAGTGGTGGAAACCCAGACACAAATGTACCCCAAATATGATTCATCTGCTTGCTTTCATCAGCCTCTCGACAGTTTTAAGGTGCAAAGGTAAAACCAAATCAATTGCAGGACTTCCTCTGAGTTGTTCATCCATGAAGGTATAACAGTGCCATCTGTTTATTGAATATTTTTCAATTTATTTCAAATGTTGAAAATTTGATTTGATTTGTTTTTTATTCATTACATTTTATAATTTCTCTATCTCTATTTATTTTCTCAACTAAGGTTGAATTAGTTTTTATCGAATAATTGAATGGCTAGAGGTTGTTTTTTTTGTTTGTTTTTTATAATATATATAATTGAATTAAAACGTTTTCTAAATAATATATCTTTCGATTTGTTGTCTCTTCAATATCAATATGTTGGCAGGGTAGTGCAATCATTTTGAATTATAATTTTTATTTTTCATTAAAATTCAATTATCAAAAATAAATTCTAACAAATGCAACTTTTCAATATATTAACTATTGAATTACATTGAATTAATTGAATAAAAAAAAAAATCTTTGTGCTCAAATATTGCGGCAGAGCTGACTGTGGGACGTTGGTTGGTTGCGTGACCTTGTTCCAAACTTTGAAGCGCCGCTCTGGTCAGTGCATCTCTGCTCCCTCAGGGGGTCATAAATACTGTGTGTGATTTTACTTCCTCAACGCGCTGCCTTAGGCACCGCTGTCCATTTCTGGACAATTTCTCTGCCCAAAGGACTGACTGGCTCCCTGGACCTTGAACACTGTCCATCTGTCTGAGATCGAGATTTGCTCACCCTCAGGAAAAAATATATTTTGGGAAATTTAAATGGTAGATCACACAACTTTTTTAAAGATATTTTTTTTTATAAATGATCAGTATTTATTTTCGTTACAAACATTGTGCTATATTTTCAATAAATGCTGAACTATGTCCTTCAGGATCCTTGTTCAGAAGTACTGAAACTAACATAAATTAAAAACAAATCAACAGCATCCTGCACTTAAATTATGCTAAGATAAAGTTGTTTATTTTAAGGTGAAGCAGACCCAGGACCAGCTAAAAGGGTCGAGCAAGGGTGTCAAATTCAGTCACACAACATTTTTTGTTAGTCGGGGTCACAGGGCCAAACAAATGTATATTTACTAAAACAGGAAGTGTAAGTCATACGGACATTTTCATTCTTACAGGTTAATTCATCTTAACTATCTCGGCTTTTACCCTCCTTCATCAAACCTGACTTCCTTCCACGTCAGTTTCAAATGGGAAGTCTCTGTATTGTTGACATCAATAAACTTAGTTACCTATATTAACTTAAACACAACATTACTTTATAGGTCACCACTACAAGGAGTAGGGTGTAATCTCATCCATATTGGTTCATTTTAATTAAACAATAATTCAGGTGATGAAATGTTCAGATCTTTCTCGTTTGTACGAACTTTACTGAAACAATCTATACGATCTTGTCATCTTCAGGACGGTCTAGAAAAAGACACTTAAATGACTATTAAAAGGGGGTGATGAAAAATCACTTTTTCAAATATCTTGAAAAAAGTCTTAACCGCGATGATTCAAAAGAAAGCGTAGCATGTATGTAATGTAAATGCTCAAGAGTCCCTCAAGATTCCATACACACCAGCTCTGAATCCAGGGATGGCAGCAGTAGAGAGCCAGTGATCATACTTCAGGCTGACAGCCAGCGAGAAGGAAACAAGATTTCCCTCTAGCTATAGCTTCCTGACTTGTTTATTTGCTAACTGGGTAAGGGGGTTGCGAGGAAGGGGGGTGGGTTGGGGGGCGAACATATGGTTTGCTAAAACATGGACTTGTAGTTGCGAGGCCAAGGCACCCTAAGGGATGGTGCTGACGGGCTTTGGTCCCTGTCTCCCTCAATTCTTCCCGCTTGGACAGCCAGAGTGAAGCAGCCGTCCTCTAGTAGGAGTAGTGGGCGCAGGCGCCCCCCCCTACACCCATTTAGACCAAGACAGTCAATAGGGGGGGAGGCGAGAGGCCACTGGCTGTGGGGTGTAGATGGGGGGGGCCCTTGTTGCAGCTGGGAGATGGACCGACACCATGCTCTGGTGCTTCGTTCCCAAGAGTGTGTCCATGTGAGAAGTCATGTTGCTGAGGGACCCCCGGTGCTGGTGCGGCGGCGGCGGCTCCGACGCATATGGACGCGAGCCGCGGCCGAGGCTGTCGGGGAGTCGGTCGCATTTGTCGCGACATGGATCTCCCGCTCACTGGGAATTTGATATTGAACGTGTTTCCCGGGATCTTATACAGATCGATGCACTCCACATGGATACTCACGCTGAGATTAAGACTTGATCTTACATCTTGTGAGTGACACACACACACACACACACACACACACACACTCCCCATGGCTTAAATTACACACACAGTTTGTGTAGCGATAGATTCACCACACATACACCCTGAAGGTCAGCAGAGTGATTGACAGCCATCCTGATGCGCTCTGACGGAATCATCTGCTTCCTTTCAATCTCACTTGCATTTTACCCTATCAGGTGTCACCCAAAGGTGCCTGAGCGAAAAGACCCCGCCTCCCGCAGGGTGTTGGAGGGGCCGACACCGCGTCCAGGAGATAACCGGCAGCACCGGCAGCCATCAGTATAGCACATGTGCATCAGCGTGAAGCTCACCGCTCCTCACATACATCCAGAGTCTGGCATCGGCTGCTCTTCCGTCCAAGTGAGTCACGGATCTCGCGACGCTGCGCCTCCGATCATACGCTGGTGGTACGGCAGAGAAGGCCACTGATATCTGGAGAGCAAAACCAGTCACGACTGAACCTTGACATCTGTCCTTTTCAGACATCAACCCAGTGCACTTTGGAAAAGGCTGTGGTTTCAGCCTGGACCTCCGCCAGCTGTCGTCTCACCCTTATCCGTGTAATCGTGGATGTTCACTTGAGTCTGAAAATGTCTCATTGTCGCCTTCAGCGCTGTCCGCTGACATACTGAGGGGGCGAGTCACGTCGCAAGAAGGACACATGTCCGGCTTTTGGATGAGAAGCGGTGATTGATGAGGATACCTTCAGGTGCAAGATGTATTCCTAATTGCTGTCACACGAGTTGAAACCACGAAAATAGACTATATATTGTCAATAGATGCATGATTCCCACCATGATGTTTGGGTGTTACATCCGACTTCTATTGTCGTTCACAACTTCATTGAGGCTTATATTCAGTGAGTCAAACATCTGGCCTAAAAATTCAACTTCAGGCTAGTCCACTTTAAGAGCTGCAAATATGTTTTAAAACGTAATGAGAGAATCAAAACTGTAAGTGTAATTGTTGTGAATTACATAAAGCAAGTTTCAATGTCACCGTGAATATAAATCCTAGAATTTTGAGTCAAGTCTTTGACTCGTGGCCACAGATTCCAAACAAATAATAAACTGCCAACAAACAAAAACATTACATTTCCATTAATAAGATTAAGTCAATTTAAAAATATGTATTATTTGAATAATTTGATATTCAAAATCCATATTTAAGTCTTTCCTGAAGTTTTAAATACCAGTCCTTAACACTTAATAAAGTGATTATAGACCATCAAACCTTTGCAGGAGCCAAGGTCTCTATCACACAACAACAACATTTTATACGTTTGCTTTTTTGGGAGTTTGGTTCTGTCAAGCTCAACCTTACCACTCAGACAATACACAAGAGAAAGATGAAAAATAAATAAACTGTAATTTAAAAGGAATATGAATGACACACTTGCTAGCTTAGCTCATTCTGCTAACTTCGGTCCCTCTATATAACAATTTATATTGATGTGTATTTTGACGATTTGAATCAAAATTCTGTATATCTCCAATTACACAACAAACTATATTTTTTATATCAGATTTAGGAAATTACAACAGAAAAATGTTGATTGTTTTGAAATAAATGTGTACATTAAATCTCAAGTGAATGGAATATCTTTAAGTACGTGATGGTAAATGAATCTTCTTTATGGAAAATTATAGTTTTTATTATTATACCTATTATATTTTATTCTCTGTTACCTTGTTTAATCACCAAATGCACTTTGTTGTAAAGATTCAAAATGCCATACGTATAAACACTAGAGCTTTTGCAGTCCATACGTTTTTTTGATCTAATCTTTAGTTCATGGGCCTCTAGTTTGACTCGATGAATTAGGACAAAACTATTTTTTCTGCACACAGAACAGGATCGTCTGTTCATGGTCAGAGTACATTGAAAGTAGTTAACATCGGTTCTCTCTCTTCCTGGATCTACATTGAAATCTGACTTTTGCACAAAAATATTGACAAGAAACTCACATTGCAGGCGCGGAAGGAGGCCGACTGTAAGTAAAAGCTGGAAAATGGCTTTTGGAGTTTTTCCCTCTTGAAAGAGAAAGGGGTGAGGAGGCGAGGCTGAATAATTGATAGTGGCTGAGAGCGATATGAGTTTAGTTAATGTGCCCAGCAGCACAGGCTAAGAGAGGAGCTGTTAGCTATTCCACCTCAGGCCTCAAACTCAGCCAGTGGAAAGACTCTTCCTGTGATAGATGTAGAAACTCACTGATCTATTTTTCCATCTTTCTCTTCCAAACAAACAGACCGTCTTGTCAGATGGCCGCTGCTCCGCATGTGCACGGAGAATCTTTTTTTTAATTTAAATAGATTTACTGTATGTGTGTGTGTGTGTGTGTGTGTGTGTGTGTGAGAGAGAGAGGCAAGGAAGGCACAGCTGGATCTGCCTGGTAGCTCTGTTGTTCTCACCCTCAGGTTGCTTTCTCTGAGTCGTAATGGAGTGCTCCTGTCAGCCTCCCCAGATGCTGCTCCATAAGGACCCTCACCACACTCCACTCGCCAGAAGACTTCCTTCTTTTATCAGATTTTTGAATCCTTATAAACGCTAAAGCAGCAAGAGAGGAAACTTTTTAAATAACAATCCATGTAATGCACGGATCGAACACTTCACTTAAGACAGCAGAGAAATAAAATGTCAGATATTCAACTTCAACACGGATCAACGAAGCATCGATGAAAATGAATGAATACGTTAAACTAAATAACATTTTCTAAAGAGTAGCTGTCCAGAGATTAAAATCACTAACCCTAACCCTAACCCTAACGGTTGCAGTAGGTCTCACTTTCACATCTGTCATTTTTGGTCAATTGAAAATGAAAAATGTAATACATATATAACTTATATTCTGATAAAAAAGAAAAATCCAAAACGTTTATACTGACTTCTTCAAGAAACATCTAAAGACTTTCTCATTCGTGCAGACTTTTCCCTGATTTTCTGGGACACGTGTTTTTCTCTGTGTTATCTTAATCTTTTCTGTATATATTTTTTTGATTGTTTAAGCACTTTGTGACCCTGGTATAGAAAAGCGCTGTATAAATATATATCACTTACTTACTTACCTATATATTGCTTTTTTGGTTCAAATGCTGATGTAATAATGTACTTAAATTTAACCATTTATAAGGAAAATATAAAGAAATATTGTCTGTAAAATTTGAAGATCATATTTGACATTTAAATAAAGAACTTAACATTTTAATTGTCTGTATATAAAAGCACAAGAGAGGTGATAAAGAGAAGTTTGAGACAAAAACTTCACATTACCTGGACTATGATCAGATGGACTTCAGCACAAGAAACCTACGCTCAGAAGACTGATCTGATTGATAGAAGATATGCTGTCATCTGTTATACATTCATTGGTCAGTATATTGAAAGTGTCATGGAAAACAATAGACTTGTTATTATAGGACGTCATGTTGACATGACTTCCACTCTCCAACTGTCTGTGTAGTTTAGAGAAAGGAGTGTGTAACACACAGAAACATGTAGACCCATCATCCCCCGCATGTGAGGAGTCTCTCTCTTTCTCTCTCCCTCGGTTAGTCTCGTCCCCCTCGTAGTCCATGTCACAGTGGTCCTGTCATTCCTCCTGATTTACCAGACGTCCTCTTTCCCCTGCTGTCACGTTTGCTACAGATGGTTAGGCTCGATGGAGAGGCCTGTCACTCTCCATCTGACCGCGTCCGTCTGACAGCGGACCTGATGGCTCGCGACCGGCCCAGCACACGGCGGCTTGACATTTCTCCAAGGGGTCTCACTGGTACGCTCCCCACCGAGCAGGGGGGCGGGGGGGCAGAAACCAGGGTGCTGTAGTTGACCTGCAGGCCGCCATGGGCGAAGAGAGCGGACGGAAGGAAGCAATAAGTGGAAGGTGGTAAACAGAAGAGGTGGAGGAGAAAAGTAGTCTGAAGTCAAAAGTCTCACTACGCTAAGTAATTGTATTCATGCAGAAAAAGCTAATAACAAAAAAATGACTGTATAATGTAAAGATACCTTAAACGAAAGGTTAATAAATATGTGTTTTTGTTGTTGAAAATAGATACAGAACAAGTCAACAAGCCGATCTTTAAATCACCGAGAAAAAAGCGTGATTTTCTGATGATGTTAAAATAGAAAATTAAATGTATAATTTTGATTTATATTCTCTCAACATTTAAAAAATAAATACTTTCAATTTATAATTTACAAATTTAATATGCCCCAAAAAGACAAAAAATATCTGAATATTGAATTTTTACATGCTGTAACAATTATTCAGTTTGCTCAGTGTTCAGGTTAAAGATGGGCCATATAGTCCGATTGATATCAATCACAATGTTTTCAATTGTCTTGTTTAGGGGATTTTTTTATTGTTCTTTTGATTTTTTCCCTGATATATTTAACGTGAAAAGCACATGTTTTATTATGAGCATGATTCTTATTGTAATTATCATCATAAGTACGTGTTCATTTGTTTAAATCTTCTTAAATATGATAAATAGTAAATAATGAATTTATTAGGAACAGTTTAATTTTTTCAATTTTACATTCAATGTTCCTGCAAAAATGTTTTATAAGGGATTTTAAATCTGCTTTTTTTTTTTTAACTCATTCAAGGTTAAATTTTAGGAAGGAATCATAATTCAGACAATTATTTTACAAATAGGCAAAACAACATTTGATTTGTCTCTAACATTTCTCAATGCTCAAGATGATTATTCACATATTGAGGAGCTACAGGAGATTCTCCGTCACATATATTTTATATCATTTATAGGTTTTAAAATAAGGGAATTGGGATCAAATTTTGCCTGTAAAAAAAATTACCTTTTATTTTATAATTTTGCAAAAACAGGAAAAAATAAAAGATCTAATCTTATCAGTACTGAATCAACCACACTGAGTTCTTGTTTAGCTAAAAACTAAAATGTGTCTTGCAGTGGCATCGTCAAACTATTCATAATTCAACCTAAATGTCACTTTTCCTCTCGGCTGCCATCATCAGTAACCTTTTGCCAAAATGTTGTAAGTTGTTTCATTGCATCTTCGGTAGAGTGGGGGCAAAGGGGAAAGAAGAGGGTGGGGGGGGCTGTATTGTAGTGCCTCTGGGCAATGCTCCTAGTCAATATATATCTGCACACTCGCTCCTGCGCTCTCATTTGAGCGGGACGCCAGCCCTCAGTGCTGCTGCAGAGGAGTGACAGCCGGGACACTCACGAGGTACGAATCATTACATTTTTAGTTTTATTTTTATTCATCGGCGGCAGATTATTATTGTTGACCGTACAATTTCAACAGCCAAAAATAGGCCTTTAAAATGTGATGCTTGTGAAGTGCTTACCTAAACTTCACGTATAATTTATATATATATATATTATAATACATTTTAAACCACAAGAATATTTGTTGTTTATTTAGTGATAATATTTACAGGAAGAGACAAACTGCATGGATGCAGATTTAGAATGTGTTTTTAATGTTGTTTACATTAGCCAAATAAACAACAAATGCAGTAAATTAAATTAACTTACATTTAAATTACATATTTACTAAATGATGTAGTTACAAAATTCTCAATTTCAAAATGTAACAGCAATAGTATTTAAATGATTTAGATGATGTCATATTTAACAAATTGTTTTGTTCCTCAGGTTTTACGCTTCAGCACCAAGACAAAACAAATCTCAGCGCATTTCAGGTAACTTTTGTTTTTTTAACAGGTTCATATACTTTAAAATGAAATAGTGGGAACTATTTAACATCTAAGGCATGTCAGTTGATGTGTTTACAGGGAACCAATCAAAGCTTTTATTGTGTCGGTAGCTGCAAACGTACAGGTTCAAGTGGTTGACCAATGTTTGATCATCTGCCCTGAAAGCTTAAAACAAGACCGCAGGGTTGGGATATATCGGTGGGGCGGGGGGGCAAAGTGGTTTGGCGCCGCGACCGGGGGATCGCAATGGCAGCTATAGAGAAGGAAAACGTTCAGTTAAAAAATGTTTTTTATTGATTGGCTCGTAACGGCGGCTGTTAGGCTCCATTATGAGCTTGTGCTCTGGTCAGCGCCTCGGGGCGGACAAGTCTGTCGATGAAATGGTCGGTCACTAACGGGACTGTTCTAGAAGTCCACTTGCAGCGCCACGTTTACGGGTCGCTTAAGGTTGCTCCGGCTCGACTCCAACATCTATTGTATGTGGCTGGTACCGACTAGAATGTTTCGAGGGCCCGAGAAAAGCGAGAAAATCAAATGCCTGTCAGCTGAGTGTTTTATAGAGAACACAATCCTCTCATCTTCTAGGACCGTAGGCGTCAGCCTGTGGCGCGTCTTTGAGTAGAAATAAAGAAAGAATTTAAAAAAAAATTGGAGGAACATTTAGTGAATGTATTAAAATGGAAAGTTAAGTTTCAAATATTCAGGACACTCTTCAGTCAATTATTGAAATATTGAGTAATAGTTCCACTCATTATTTCTCAGACAGGATTCATCTGGTCATAGGATTCAAAACCTTGACCATTGCATGGTCCGTCAAAAATAAGATTAGACTTTTGTTATTCATATTTATCAACCCGTTTCATCTTAAGGAATATCTCGTCCTAATGAAAACATATTGATATAAGAGCAATTAAGCTAAGCACAGAGTCCTGACCCAGATCCCAGTCCTGGCTCCTAATGACGCCCCATAGGCATGACGCCAGGCTCTCATTAGGAACCAGGCATCCAAACCCCCACCTTTTCCTCCCTGCGGTCCCCTCTCGTCGCCCTCTCTAGCCCGATCGCACTGTGCCCTAAGCCCGCCTTCGAGGTGGTGGCCCCCCAAACCGAAGCACTGCGATGACTTCGCACAGGTGCTGGGGTCCCCTGCGACATCGGGCCCCGAGCCTGAGCTCGTGCCTGAAACTAACGAGCAGTGGCAGGTGGAGTGGATGCACGGTGACGTGGGCGGCCCGTGGAACCATATTTAATTTAAGCGTCATTTGAAACGAAAATGTAAAGAATAAAAACTGAATGTTTTCACTTTCTTTTTTTTTTTAGGTCTTGTGGCTTCGTCTCGCCGTCGAAATGAGAAAAATCTAAACGTTTTTCGGCTTGTTTTCTCATCGCTCTTTTAAAACCATGTCCAAGGACGACGCCTGCAAAGTCATGTCGGTCAGCAAACACAAGGAGCGCAAGCCCAAAAAGCCGCACTACATCCCGCGACCCTGGGGGAAACCCTACAACTACAAGTGCTTCCAGTGCCCGTTCACCTGCATGGAGAAGTCGCACCTGTACAATCACATGAAATACAGCCTGTGTAAAAACTCCCTGTCGCTGCTGATCGAGTCGGACTGGCCTTATAAGAAGGGGAACCTCCTGCATCCGGAGCAGCTGCGGCCCTTCCAGCAAGGAGGGGCCCTCCATCCGACCAGGAAGGACGAGCAGGTGACACAGAGCGAACAGAGAAGGAGTGAAGAGGGGGAAAGAGAGGACCAAGATGAGCAGGGAGCGGAGGACGAGGCCCTGGGAAAACAGGGGGATCAAGCGGAGAAGACCAGGGTGAGATCCGGGGGCGGCAGAGAGGAAGGGGCCGAGGGCGGCAAGAAGAAGTCTAAACAGCAGTCCGAGCTGCTGATGGCTGACATGCTCTCGCTGGAGGACCAGCTCCTGCGAGCTCGTAGCGTGGAGGTGGAGGCCCAGCTCAAGCAGTATAAATTCTCAAAGACTTGTCTCACAGCGCCGGGGCTTCTGTCGGAGCAGTGGAGGTTACTGGCCTCCAGTCACACCAAGACCAGAGCCGACAGTGCTCCGTCCAGAGTCAACAGTTCCATACCCTGCTACCCTCCGCCAGCTAGTGTGGTGGACTACCAGGACCCCACTAGTCTCAACCTGTCACTGCTCGGGGTGGGTTATCCCATCAGCCCCGGCATATTTTCCTACATGAATTCAGGCATTCCCGGAGCGGCTTCTGGTGTCGGCGCTCAGACCAACGCGCAGCTCGCGCAGTTTCCCTTCCTGGCATCTGCTGCGCAGCTGATGCACCCGACCTCCCACAGCCACTCCGATAGAACCCTCATGCCTCCGAGGTTCTATTACCCGTTTCTGTGCGAGCACACGTTCGGACCGGCCGCCAATCTGAACGACGCTAAAACAAGCAAGGCACCCGCGAGCAATATGGAAAGTCATCCCATGTCTGGATTCCAACCCAAAGTGAATCTGTGGAAGGTGCCCGCTCTCAGACCCGGTGGTTCCCAGGCAGGGTGGGCGTCACCTCAGGCCGATCCTCCAGAACAAATCTTCAGGCTGGAGGAGAAACCACCCAAGGACAGTAAATCAAGCTCAGGTCTCAAAAGAACAGGTGCCCCGATGGGAAAACAAGATGTGCCTTCAGAGAAGATCCCAAATATTGGATTCACTTTGGACATCCTTAAGAACATCCAGGGAGCCTCTAGTGTGAACTACCTACCTGAGAAACGCAATCCCAACAGGTAAGAATATATGTTTCGTTTCATAACTATAGAGGGACAAATATATGAATTCTCTAAAGTTATTTCTTCTTCAGTTTACAGGATTCTCAGTTGAAGACGCTCGGAATCTTGCAGGCCAGTCCTAAAAGTGAACCCTCCACTCCAAGTACGGCAGGGCAGAGCAACCAGGACTCGGCTGCAGTCCGGTCCGTGGGAGAAGGAGCCTCGGAATCAGTAGTCGCTCTTCTCAGTGATCTCTCCAAGGCTTTGCAGGAGTACCAGGAGGCCGAGTGCAAGATCTCTCACTTGGAGAAGGAAGATCTGCCCGCTCAGCACCACCTTTGGGAACACCTGAGTAAAATACGCAACGAACTTTCGCATATCCACCAAGCTCTAGAGCAGACGACCCGCCAAAGCGACGGCCCTCTCGATCTTTCGTTTAAGAGAGAGCCGTCGGTCACGGAGGAGAGCAGCCTGAGAGATAACATGACGGAGACGGAGGACGAGGAGGAGACCGAGGAGGACAAAAACGAGCAAGAAGATGAAAGGGAGAGAGAGGCCATGAGGGCATCGCTGGAAACTCGTAAGCAGTCTCTGGACATGCTGATAAAGATGAGTCAGGCTTCAGCGGTGAATGCAGAGATTGTCTCCCCCGCCGGTCTTGGCATAAGACCCAGCCCCTCTGAGGCTCTTTGGCCAAACAGAACCACCAAGTGTGAAGCAGACTCCAGCGTCCTGCTATGTCCTGACGGCAGATCCGTGGTCTTTACAGAGATCCCCAAAGTGCCCAAGAGACCCCCGTCTGTCCAGCGAGCAGAAGGACAGCAGAGCCCCGGCAGTCCGCTGACAGCTACAGAGAGCTGAACCTTCATTTCTGACATCCCACTAGAGCCAACACTGTGGCCTGGACAGACTTCTTAAAATGAAAGGTTTTTTGCACATCTTGAATAAGAGTAGTGAGAGCAAAATGCAATAGACGTTGATTGTTACTGGAATAATCGGCACTGATGGAGAACAACTTAAAAAGAGACAATCATTTGAATGCATTTGTGTATATAATGTATAAAGAAACGTTTTATATAGTTGATATTTGCTGTGGTTCACTGAGAGTAATATGTATCATACACAAAATATTTCTTGAAATAAACTCATTCATTCTATTGTGTCTTTTAACGACTGCATTTATGGACCACTGTAGTTAAGAAGTTTGCAATTACTTTACATTAAAATGTATTTATTTGGTTATTCAAGTCGTTTAGTAGTAGTTTTATTCTCATTAATGTATTACCATTTTTTTCTACGCAATATCGTCATTTAATTTTGTAGGAAGGACGCAAGAAAACATTGTAAAAGAAAATTGTTGGTATCAGAAATCCTGTGGTCAACACAAAACAAACTTGTTAAGTGAGGCCTCAAGGCCAAATGCTTTCATTCATTACCCTCATAAAGATGTTGTTTTCTTCAAGTGACAGTACAAAGACCAAACCTGGCAGCATGTCCAGCTCCTCAGTATCAGTCCTGACGTAGTTGGGGCGACTGTGTAAAAGGTGAAACAGTTCCTAAAGCTAGGACCCTATTGACGGGTTCACCCGCGTTTTACTCTTGAGTTTAGGAAGCGGCGTCCCACTGCAAAGGTCAAGGCCCCGCAGACAAACCCATCACAAAACGGACAGACGAGTACCTGTTTGCCTTGAGGACAGACAGCCAGCGTAGACTGGGTTTGCAGCTCCTTCGCGACCCTCACACTCGGCACACAGCAGCAAAGGTCATCTGCCACGAAAGAAGATCCTCAACAGTTGTCTGAAGAGGTCAAAATGTCTTAATATTTATTTATTTATGTTATATCGCGTATTATATGGCTGTATTCTACAACGCTGATGTACAAGATTTTAAAAAGCTTTAGATAGTTTTAAAAAGTATGAATGAATGAATTGCATTAATCATCTTAGAAGTTTTTCGTTAAGATGACAAACAAACAGTTTATAGTTTATACAAAAGGTTATCCATGACTCAGTTAAAAGATAAACTTGCAGCAAGTGGTGGAAAAGTCAACATTTTTTTCAGTATGATGATGCCGTTTCAGTTTCCCCATCATGATAGAGGAAAGGATCAAATAAATGCAGTGGATTCACTCATTCCAATAATGGTATTTTACATATATTCATATTCAGTCTTAAAATTATCTTCTAAAGATCACATGCTCTGGTTTTTTTTTTAAAGCTAGGAAACTGTTCATGCATGTATTTTTCTCCTAATAAATATGAGAGTATTGTACAATACCTCTACTTCACAGGAACACACACTGAAATGTAATCATTTTTGACAAAAGGTATAGTTATTAATGCATATATATATAACCATTAAATTGTCACAGATCGATATTTAATATGTATTTCGATTTATAGAACTAAACTGCAATTTGTTTCCATTTAAGTGTACACTCAGCTTAAACAAATGACATAACTACTGAGCGGAGATGTCGTTGTTTACCAACAAGAAAGATCACCAGATCACTGACATTTGACCAGGTTTGATAAAAGAAGTTGAGAGTTTAAAAAAACAACTACTACAAATATTTTCTAGACTAGTGGCAGTCGTTGAGTTAACACAAAGTTGGAACGACAGTTTGGCTCCAAAGAGAGTTCCGAGCCAATAGCGAGAAATAGGAAATGTAATAAAAGTGATGAAATGTTTCTCAATGAAATATTTCATCGTGATGTAGCAGCTAAAAAGAACGAAAACTCTCCATGCTCAGCTTACACGTGCGTAGAGCGCCCTCAAGTGGACGAACTTTTTATACCGTACAACATGAAGGTTTTACTCAAAAATGGATTCGATAAAGAGTAAGAACAAAGTCATATGGATACATTAAAAGTAAAACATATCAAGTACTACAACAAATTAGTTAAACAAATGTTTTAATAGATAACCTTTTTAAGTTTATAAAATTATGTATGTATATATATATATATATATATATATATATATATTTAAGAGCCAATTGAATTACTTTTAAGTATGTATAATAATGTTTAATACATGTACTATTAAGTTATTGTTTCAACTACCGGAGATATTATTGTTAAAACCTACCTGGCGTCGCTAGCTCGGTAAAGCTAGTAGCTCATTTAGCTGCTAGTCACATGACAAGTCACAATTACTTGACCTTTCAACTTCCGGACTTTTTTTAGTTTATTTATAAAAACTTTTTTTTTATTTTTTTAAATGCTACGCTGTTCAATAATGTTGAATTATAATCAATAATCTATTCTATCATTTGAATGTAGTGTGTGTCTAATAGTGTTAACACGGTGAAATGAACCCACAAACTTCCAAACATTTATTTGATGTTATACATTCAACCAAAATAAAAAATATTCAAATATATAGATTTTGTAATATTGAACCAATAAGCAAATACAGGTGTAAAACAAGCACATAATTCTTCCACGTGGCGTATTTATAAATGTCTATATACACAGTATGGTTTGAATACTATACAGTGTGTTTCCATAGCTGCACATGTTTCATGGGTGTATTCTTCGATCAAAGAGGCACAACTAGACTGCAAAAGGTCAAAGTTCAGGCCAAGTGCTCTGAGGCTGCCGGTAACAGTAAAACAACTCAAAACACCGAAACAGCAGGACTTGCAAAGCGAAAGCTCACGAGTGAGGAGAGTTGCACACTGAAGCATCGGAGGAGGCATATGAGGCGACAGGATCGCCGTGTAACAAAACTGTGGGTCACAACCATGCAGAGGCATAAACAACTTCTTTTTTTCTTCTTTTTTTTTAAAATTCTCTCACACAAACGTCAACACAAGAGCAGGAATAAAAACAACTTTAAAAAGTCTGTTCAACAAATGAGTCTGTGCCGTTTGGTTGCACAGCAAATCAACTATCTTACACTCCGCCGAGCCGTGACAAATAAACAAACTTAAATCTTCCGCAAGTAGTCAAGTGATCATAGACCTCCTTCTGTAGTGACCAGTACTCACTCTATCAATCACTCCACAGCTCTCACACACGTATCCAGTAGTTATGTACAAAATAAAAACACATTCTCATTCAGATATAGATGTTCTGACAAAATAAAATACAGCAGATACTTAATTCATAGTGGGAAATATATATATATATTATCTGTATATACCGTTTTTCTCATACATTTTGGCGTTCTGGAGGAAAATAAACATGCTGCACTAGTTCATTCCACAGCTTATCAAAAAAATTAACTGTATATACTTAGTTTCTTATATTCAACAAATGTAGTAACGCCATGTAATATTTGGAAAAATAAACATGATAATGTTGAGTGAGATGGAAGCAGCACGTCCAGGTAATTGACCATGAAGACTCGAACCATTTCTGAGCAAGTTGGCCCAACAAAAAAAAAAGAAAAAAGGGTCAGGAAGAGGTCAGTTTTTCCCTAAATCTTTTTGGAATCTTTTGCTTCAAAAAGCTTCATGCGTTCTTGTACGGTCAGTCCCTCTTTTAGGCTCTGTGGGAGACACGAGGGAAACATGATTAAAATACAACAAAGCTCCTCTGAAGAGCAGCGCTGGGAAACATGCGATTACGTCATCAGCAACTCTTGATCAGTCAGGTGTGTGTGGACATGCAGCCTTCGGCAGGTTCAGACGTTTGCCCGATTAAAGCTACAGGGCTGATCATCACAATAATTTGTTTGATTAGTAAAGACGATTCCATCAGGAACTTCAAACCAAGACACATCCCCCTGCGGGTCCAGAGTCTCCTTCCTCCTTCTCTGAATCATTATCAAAGGAAAATCTTACCATTGACACTAGTGCTAATTTAAACTAGTTAAATCACACATTATTATAATATATACATATATATATATATTTTATATTTGCCATATTATTTTTCACTTAAAAGGACAGTTAAGTTTCGTTAAGAATAGGTGAATAAATTCTACAATTTGAGCCACTTTAAAGGCAATTTATATTTTCTATTTCTAATGTAAAGTTCTATCATTTAAAAATGTTGTGTTTCTTTGTATTTTCTGTTCTTAAAGTAAAACCTTTTGAAGCAGCTCATGCTTATATCACATCATGACTACAACTTTACTAATATTATAAGATACAATTCAACTTTCAGAATGTAAGTATTGCACGACATCAGTGTTCTTGTCACAACAAACACCTCAACAACAGCTAAATGCTCACGTTAGACGACACAGGGAAGAGCTTGTTTGACAGAAAGTAGCTGGATGATGAGGTTAGTGGATTCTCGTCTGTGATTTTATTGTATTAGATGAAAGAAGTTTATTAAATGTGAGGTACAAACGAAAGGTGATGGGCAATCATCTTCAAGTCACAAATTAACTGGCAGCACTGCAATCAGGCGGTGAGGGAGAAAAAGGGGCTGATGAAGGTCAGAGGTCATGCGAGGAGGAACATGTGACACCATGCTATACCTACAGCACTTGGTGGGGCAGGATAGGGGGAGGGGTCACTCCACAATGGGAGTGTCAGCTATCCCATTCCACCTGTTCAATGATGGACTGATGGATAGAACAGACAGACGACAAACTTACAGGACTGACAGAGAGAGAACTTACTGAGCGACTCAACACATGTGTATGTGGTGGCGGCGCTGCAACAGTTAACGACACAAACCTTCAACGTCACACTTTATTTAAGAGAAGCCAGCATGTGAATTCGTGTGTGTGTGTGTATGCAACGCTCACCTTTGACCTCACGCCCCTCAACTGCCTTGAAGTCGACGACTGCTCCTTTTTCAGGAAGTCTGGGTTACTTTTTGATTTCATGATGTCTGTGGAATAAAAATATATGTATTCTGGTGATTTCTTGTCTGTTTTGATGTGTGAAACAAATGCTCATTTAACCTAAATTATCTCATTGCAAAAAAAATATCTTAAAATAATAAAACATTGCAATAAACTTTGTTTAAAATCATTTGAACTGGGAAGAAAAACCTCCAGGAAGCTTCTCAAACCAAGATTAGTTTGCATTTTTTATTACATTTTGGATACATTATAATTTTTTTTTAATAAATAGTAAGCAAATTGTAGGTAAAAGACATTGTGTTGTTATACAATTGTTGCTCATAGAACTGGATGTGTTTAGATTGCTGGTTGTTACCGTATCCAGATGAAGCGGATCCATCCACACTTCTTTCACCGAGTGCCTCTGTAGCGATGAGCAGCTTCTCCTTCAGTTTGCTGATGTCACAGTCAGCCTTGGCCTTCACAATACTTAGCTCTGTATAAATATCCTTGTATTTGTCCGCAGCATATTTCTTGTCCTGTCGAGGTGAGAACATTGTAATGAATTAAAAAGAGGCTCTAAATCCAAGAGCACATCAACAGACTTGCTGGTGTCTTCATACTGTCATGTCTGTTGTTTTACCTTCATCAAGGGAGACCAGATCTTATACTCCTGTCTAAGATTCCTGTCAGCTGTAGTTTCCTCCTCTATCCTCTTGACTTGTTCATCTTCCATCTTCCAACAGTCTTCCTACCTTTTACAAGGTGTTTTTGATGATGATCTCTACTTAACACTTTCACCATTTTCACTAAAAATGTAGTACTACTGTCTTGTGTTTCATGTACTAATCATACAATAACTCTCATACATGTAGTCGAGCCAGATGTATTCAGTGTAATTTAATCAAGTGCTTGGTGCTATGAAAAATTAAACAAGTGACTTTTTTTATTTAAGATAATTTATAAAATGTTTTAACAGCTGGAGTCGGCTTTGATCTGTTGAACAATCACCAGCTGAAACACTTTCACTGGAATTG
Source organism: Callionymus lyra (assembly GCF_982586985.1). NCBI lineage: Eukaryota > Metazoa > Chordata > Actinopteri > Syngnathiformes > Callionymidae > Callionymus > Callionymus lyra. Next base: position 21,686,947 of record NC_141823.1, on the reverse strand, counting down.
CGACTCTTTATTTTTTGTTTTCAACAATAAATAGCAAAGCATGATCTAGTAAGACCGACTTTTAAACTTCTTAAACATGGCTTGATTCTTCTGTCTTGTTCAAATCTTCTCATCCCTCAATCTCTTGCTTGATCAATCAGTTCCATTTTTACTTTCCTGTCTGACTGGTCCTTTTTCTCAAGGCTGCAACTCCGACAGCATCTCCTCTAATTGCTAACTGACTGTGTTTCCTTCAGTCGAGCATTTCTGCTCTGAAGGCGGCACCTTGCTTACCCGCAGAGCAGACTGGATCTCATCTTTCAGGGAGTGAATTTCTTGTTTGAGACACTGGACTTCCGACTCTTTAATGAGGAGGAGGACCTAAAACAGACATTAATAATTGTGACGCACATTTAAAAAGCTCATGAAACTGTAATTTTCTATTTCAGTGAAACTCATACCTGCAGTTCATACACATCCTTTCCCTGCGTAGGTGGCAACATGGACGTTTCCCCGCTGAAGCAGGAGCGCATTCGGGTGATCTCGGTGGTGAGCCGGTTATTCAGTTCCTGTTGGAAAGTGATAGTTTGGTCATGAACTTGGCAGCGGTGTGTGTCCACGCGAATGCTTGAGTTGAGTCTGACCTGGTTGTGCGTGTTGAGCTCCTGGTTCTCTCTCTGACACTGCCTGAGGGCTTGCCTCTCCGCTTCCAGCGCTTGAGCCAGGTGAGCATTCTCCAGACATTTCTGAGAATACTGCTCCGACAAAACTTCCAGTTCCCTCTGGATGGACTGCAGCTCTTCCCTGGACAATTGAGCAACACACATTTCAGCATAATCACTTCCTGCTTCTTCCTAGCTTGAGGTATCACAACCTATTCAGTCATTTTCTGTAACATCACATTTTTCATCATGCAGTAGCAACTTCTTAAATGATTATCTACAGCTTTTGCATTTAACTTGAGGTGCAGGAGTCAAATTTGGCCTGCCAGGTACATCAATGTCTTGACCCATAAAGATCTCAGTGTTCATGCAAACAAGGCTAAGAAAAATAGATTGATGTCAACAATTGTAGAGGAATTTGATGGGAGTTCAAATAAATCAGAGACAAAAAAGATAATATCACATTTATATTTTCCTTTTGATGACACTTATGTAAATATGCATTTGGCCAGTGGCATTAACTACTCAAAGACTTTTTCCATTTTAAAGTTTTACTTCAAACTCATCATTTATTGCTATTATCCATCTTATCTTTAGTCCCTGAGCTAAGTTTTTTTGTCTGTGGTTTCAAACTCAACTCACACAAGGGGCCAACATATTTGTTATTTGAAGCTCAATTTATCTTGATTATCTCTGTATTTGTCCAAGTCATATTGTTGAAATCCATAATCTATTATCCTTATCTTATCTTAAACCCTGACATCTTTATATTTCTTCATATCAACATGAACATTAATCAACTTTGATTTTGAACCAAACTCATGAGCTTCTAGCTAAAATGATGAGCTCATTTTACTTAAATTATATTTTCCTTCTTGCCACTTTTACACAAAATGTTCACAGTAAACCAACATCTTATTTCAAGTGTGTCTGATGAAGGAAGAAAAAAAGAACATACTCGTATTGTAATCGAAGTTCATTGATGTCAGAGTTCACACCACTGAACTGAGACCGTTGGTTCTTCTCGAGCTCCTCCTTGTGGGCGTTCTTCATAGCCTCAATAGCTACACAAGAATAATTATATTAGAACGTCAAGTACATCAAACACTGCTGGCGTTGACTGACACGACATACCTGCGACGGTGGCGGCGGTCTCCTCTGCCAACAGTCGTTCTCGCTCTTCCAAAAGTTTGGAAATCTCTCTCTGATGCTGCTTTTTAAGATCTTCAATGAACTTCTGGTGAGTTTCTTCCATTGCAACAAAACCACGTTCATATGTGGCCTGAGAATATAACAATTATTACAATTACTTATTTTTACGACTAGTCTGTCTAATGCTAATGGCTTATCTAGTTAAAATCATGCAAAATCAATGACAGAAGTGTTGGATGTCCAGCAGCTTGTTAGTTAGCCAGGAAGAGAAGAAGGAACAACGTTTCAAACCATATATAAAAATAAGACATAACAGGCCGTTAGAGCAAACACGGAGGCAACTGATGATTAGGATTACAAGGAGGTTATCAATAATGGTTATTTTAAATATAAAGAACTGTACATGTCGTAAGTGAAGTTAACTAACCATGTGATGTCTAGCAAGATTCCATATAGGATACCAAGTGAAATTTAAAATCAAATAAATTGCAAAAACCTTTAGACTCTCAATGTCTCTCTGGTACTTCTCTCCCAGGCTGGCCATGGCTGTGCCGAGACGTTTGTTCTCCAGGCCGTCCCTAATGATGTCCATTGGACTCTCCAGCTCTTGGTTCTTGTCTTGTGCCATGTTTTCATCTCCCTCCACTGATGCGCTCTCTTCACGTGAGGACAGCTGGTGCTCTTTGATGAGTCTAATGGTTTCCAAATAATCCACCTGCAGTTTTTCAATCTCGTCCTTGTGCGTTTGGTGAATGTCACAGACCTTCACTTCGAACTGCTCCTCTAGGTTTCTCACGTGGCTGTGGTGCTGTTCCTCCATAGAACCCATGCTCACCAACAGATCTTGAAACTTTTGTTTTCCGTCGGCTGTGGTTTCCATCAGGGCCATCTCTGTTGAAGAGCAGCGCTGCGCTGCTTGACTCATCTCGTGGTCGTGTCGATGTTTCAGTTCTTCCATCTCCCTCTGGAACTTCTCTTCCAGTAAAGACAGCTGTTGCTGCTGCTGGAAAAGTAGATTTTCATGAGCGGATATCTCCGTCTTTAGAGATTTGTTCTCAGTCTGCATGGCTTCCAAGGTTTGAGCAAAGTTCTGGTGCTGTTCTTGCAGCGATGCTTCATATTTTTCTTGGATCGCAATTAAACTGCAGGCATGCTGCTGGACTAGTATGTCCATTTTCTGGCCTGTGTCTTTGCACCATTGGAGGTCTTGTTCGTGCTTAGACCGCAACCTACATGCCACGTAGGCCACTTGAGCCTGGATGAGAGCCTCTCGCAAGCAAAGAGACGTAGGAGTCATGCTGCTGCACGTCTGGTTGGTAAAGAGAGTGTGGATCATTTTGGTCGTTTCAGGTTGAGTTTTGCTCGATTCAAGCTCCTGGGCATACGTGTGAAGGATCTCCGCTTGTCTTTGAAGTTCACAGGCTAAGATGTTATGAGTTTTCTGAAAGGTCACGATTGAGTCAATGTCACAGGTTTCTTCCAACAAGTGTTTGTCAACCATTTCCTCCGCCATGTTGCGGGCTTCGTCCGATTGAATCTGCTCCATGAAAAGAGCCAGTTCTGGTGGATGACCAGATAAAGCATTGGTTCCAAAGTCACAACTGCTCCTGATTTCTTTAACTACATCCTTCAAATCACACCCTGTGGGGGCTTCAAAGATGGCCTTCAAAGCCATTTCCCTCTGGTGTAGGTTGTGATGCGCTTCTGCCAACTCCCTTCTTATGGTCTTGAACTTCTCGTCGTAGCTGATCCGAAGATTTTGGAAAGAATACGCCAATTCAGCTTTAATGAAATTGTTGAAGATGACTGAAGCATCGATATCTAAATCATCTGTTGTACTACCGTCAGTTTGTTTACACTGTCCTTTTATTATATCCAACTCCTTCCAGAATCGACTCTCCAACATCAACTTTCTAGTCAAGACGCCAGCATAAACTACTGCTAAGCAGTCTTTGTCGTCCTTCCTGATGGTCTCCATATCTTCCCAAATGTCCACCAAGGCTTGCAGGAGGTCAGAATTACAAGTCTGGATTAATAAAGCCATTTTGTTTAATACCATGGCTTCAAAAGATAGAGTTTTGGCAAACAAATGTACAGAGTTTGTATCGACCACATCCGTAGCTTGTGTATTGAAAACAGCTGGTAAGTCATCATTGGCCTTTTGCCCTTGTTGGATTAACACTGATGCATTGACTAAATTGCTTTCTATCGCGGACAAACAATTAAGCTGTGAATCCGCATCTTGTGGATTGGTCAGAATAGCTCTTACTCTCTCTCTGCTCTGTTCTACACACACCAAAGCCCTAGCAAAGATATTACTGCTACTGCCCGGTGTAACCTCTGGCGTTGAGTCTATAACCAAGGAAAGGTTTGGATTTTCTTGAGTGGATTGCTGCTCCTCCAGAGTCTGTGTCAGCTTTTTTAACTTCTCCTCAGTGCTTAACAGTTTTGTTTCCAAGTCATGTATAATGGAGACAAATTTTTCAGGGTCACTGGTGTGTTGTGATAAAGCGAAGGATTCATCACGTTCTGAAAGATCGTTTGTCTCGACCTTCTTATTTTCTGCACACAAGACATGGATTCGGTCAATGTCCTCTAAATTGTTGTATTTTTGGCACTGAATACTGGAAAACCGGATTCTTGGTCTCCTATCTTTGGGCTCATTATAGGAGGAATTGTCTGAACTTGATGTATTGTCAGATAAATCTTCTGTCTCAATCAATTCTTTCTTCGATTTTCCTTTCGTCTGTTGCCTCTTGGATTGAAGATCCGTGTATCCCAACTGAAAGTCACTAAGGTGCTGCTCTAATTCTGCAATGCGATCTTCTGCCATTGTTAGTTTAGCTTTCAGGTCTTTCTCGGCGTTGCAAGTTGCAACCTTTTCCGAGAGACTCTGACTCATCTGACACAAGAGGTCCTCTTTAACCAACAACTTCTGCTCAGTTTCCTCCAAGCTGTTGCCAAGTGCGCTCATTTTAATAAGTGCTTCTTTCAAGTCATCTTCTTTGCGTTCCATTAGCCTTTCATACATTTCCTTAGTTTGTCTGATTTCTTCCTCTTTCTCTCTGAGGAACTGACTCATCTTCTGAAATTCCTGGGTGGCCCTTTCATACGACTGTTCCAAGGTGTAATAATCATCCTCTTCCATTTCCAAGCGCTTCTGAAGCTTGCTCACCTCGCGGTCCGCCTCTGAGATTTGGTTGATCAGCTCCTGACAGCGACAGGTAAGATGACTTTTCTCTGCTTCCAAGCGTTGTACGCTCTCTCTTAGCGAGTCAACAACACAGTTCTTCTGAGCTAACTCTTCTTGGAGCTTCAGTATTTCATCACTGTGTTCCTTTTCTCCGCCCGCCATTTGTCCACGCAACAGTGCCGTCACCTGTTTTTCTGTTTCCAGTAGTCTCTCTTCCATTTCTTTTTGTGCATCCGCAGCCTCCGCCAACTTCCTGCAAAGACTTTGTCGCTCCTTCTCATGGCTCTCTTTAATGAAGTGCTGCTCTTTTCTGAGACACTCTTCCCTCACTGCCTGACTTTCTTCTGTAGAAGCTAGTCTTGAGGTCACCTCGTGCAGCCTTTCCTGTAACCTCTGGACCTCTTTAAGGTGATCCCGTTGTAGGGCCTGCTGATGCTCTAAGTGCCGAAGTGCCTGGTTCCTCTCCAGCAAGTTGGCCTCTACTTCACGGAGTCTATCTTCACTGTCTTTGAGCTGTGCACGCAAAGTAGCTTCGCTTTTTGCATTATCCTCTTCTTGCTCCTTTGAACGCTCTTGCTCCATCTTAAGCTCGTTGCGCATACGGGCCAGAGTGTGCTCACTGGCTAGAATCTCAGCCATTGCCGACGCAAGCTTAGCCTGCAGGGCCTGGATATCAGTTTCATGGCGTTCAACAGCTTCCTGTGCTTCAGTGTAGCTTCGTTTTAGTGTTCGGATCTGTTCGTGAGTTCGATCCTGCTTGTGCTTTTGGGATTCCAATTCTCCTTGCAGATCTTGGTTGAGCTTGTGCAAGTTTTTCCACGGCCCTCGGTTAGGTGAAGAGGGCGGAGATGTTGTACTCTTTAAAGAGATTAATGGAATAGGTTTGATTAATTTTAACATTTGAAAGTCATTTTATATGGAGAACCACATCTCCGGGGGAAACCGTTCTCTTTTGGGTCATTTCGATCCCATAAGATATGGCCTGACCCTAACTTTTCTTCCACTGTGCTTTTTCAGAGGTGACTTGAAAATTGTGAAGTTTTAAAACAAAGACGATGATTTGTGAATAGAATATGACGAAGAGATGTTCTAGGTGAACATGATCAAATCATTTGAACAATGGAATGTTTTAAACAAACAGGTGGAAATGTGGAAAGTCTAAAATGCAAGAACATGCAGACAAAAAACAAAAGGAAAAAGACAGGAAGAAGAACACAGAAAAAGCACAGCACAAGGCTTATATAGTAATAGCCTCACCTTATTTTAATTGGTGCAAATAACCGTTAATTGTTTTCCCAAGAGATGTGAGACTCCACAACAAAAGTTAGTAACGACTCATGCCAAGACCATCACCATGCATATCAGTCAAGAAGAGAAGTTCCCACAATATTCAGTCATTTTTAATGCAAAGTTTGATTTTGTTTAAAAAAGCATCGTTTCCACTTTAAAAATGAATGTAGTTCCTACCTGCAGTACATAGCCTTCTCTGGCATTTTGTTCTCTTCCCAGGGCGTCCTCCAGCTGCTCTTTTAGAATATTGTTCTGTTTCTGCAGCAGATCCAGTTCCCGTTGCTTCTGTCCCAACTGCAAAAAAAATTAATTCAGATCATTTTAACTTTCTTAACAGTTAATCAATTGTTTGACACCTGCACTTGCCAAATGGCACTTGCTATCAAACAATAAACCATTTTTGTTAGCATATGATCTTCCTGCATGACATACCTCTTTGTCAAGAATTGCAGCGAACTCATGTGCAGGTAGTCTGGTTTCAGACTCCCCAGAGTTTCCAGTCGAGATGGGCACCTGCTTCTCTTCTCTCATGGGTGTGGTCTCCACCTGATGCCATCGCTGTTCAATCTCTTTCCTGACACCTGAGGTTCTGTTGACATTAGTGTCACTGGCGGTGTGCAGGGCCGTAGGGTGGTCCACTTCCATCCTTCCTTGCTCTTGGCAACCCGGCGCTGATGGCTGCACTGGTGTTGTTGTGTTCAGAGTGGAAGTCATGGTGACTGAAACTGTATTTGGCGTATGGGTGGGACCATCACCATGATCAGAGAGGATCCCTCTCCTCACACCTTCCTTTTCTGTGATAGAGGCCTTCAGGGAACAGGTAGAGGCAGGAGAGGATGCTAGGGAAGAGGTTGATGAAGAAGAGGGAGAACAGTAGGATGTAGATGTTGAAAGTGATGAACTGAGGTCAATCGTGTCTGCCCGCTGCTTGGAAGACTTTTCTAGATTATGGATCTTGAACTCAGTCCAGTCAAAGGTCTTTGATCGTCCCTCTCTTCGACGCTCTAGAGCTCGGCTTTTTCTGGGCTCTGGATGGGAGACGGACACACTGTTGCTAATCGGATGCCGCTGGATGCCACCGTTGGGTGATGGAACACCGGGGCTTGTTCTGTCAGGGGTTGACGCTTGACATGGTTCCAACATCACCGGAGAGATTATCTTCTCTTCTGGGTGGGATCTGCTGGAAATGAACACGAATATTTTAGTCTGGTATTCACAGCACATGACATGAACGACAAACTATCCAAAGCAGAACATGTAAAAATGTAACAACAGGACAACAGGATTTCTGGCCAAAACAAGGTGTCAATATTCTGTGCCAGTGACCAACAAAACAATTCTTATCACAATACGGTGTCCATAAATGCAAACATTTGACTAAACAGTGGTCTAGATTGAGAAGCATGTGTCTGATAGCTGCAGCATTTCTACATGCAGGCTTATAACATCAATCATTCTCCGGAGTAATCCGCCACCTTGGCAAAGCTCAGGATGAAAGCAGGTCAAGAGGATATGTGCAATATTACAACACACCTTCTGCACCTCTAACGTGCACATTAAGTGAATAATTATAACCTCCGTATTTATAGAGCAGCATAGCAGTTCATTATAGCTTGTTTATGTGATTGCCTCATGTGTCTTCTTTGGCATGACCGACGAGGAAACATTACTCAACAATCACATGACATGGGGTAGGAAGACAAACACGCCGGCTGACATTGCAGAGCAATGACATCACTGTACAAGGAGGGGGGATTAGTTAACACACAAGCGTTCCAACCTGGGCTTCAGAACGGATAGTTTCAGAGACAGGTTTTTCCTGGAAGCAGGTTGAAAAACACCAGAGAGGAGGAGGAGCGAGAGGGAATAAAGGGTGCAGAGGGAAGAGGGATTACGATCAAATAAGTGAGAAAAGCAGCAGTTGCATCCCGCCTGCAGTCAAATGTTGATCCTCTTTGGGTATTACCGAGTGACATCAGGGGCGATAATGGGTCGAGTGTTCTTCATGATGGCCTGAATCCAGTTGCGGCGGATTCCGGAGGTCATGGCTGAGAGGGTGCAGGCTCCATCTTTACACTGACCCAAGAGAGACATTAAATTAACACAATTGTGGAAAACGAAAGATGAAAGTGTGTTATGTTATCACTGTCACTATGATGGTTTTGATTATCGTTTTTTTTACATGATTACCCCGGAATTCTATTGCATCCTTAGAATTGACCTGCTTATTTTAAAATCTTTTTCATAATAACACAGTAACTGATGGGCTTTTCTTCCAACAAGGAACAATACAGACAATCCAAACACAAGTGTATACTATGATTAACTGTATACTATTGTTTTCACTTCATTTAAAAAAAAAAGTATACAGCAAAATAACCCTAATTCAGGATTTAACCAAGAATAAATCATCACAAAAAGAATACTGTTAAAGCAAAAACAGGCAACATTAAAATATATATATATATTTACGGAATGATGGTTTCATTCTGAAAAGTCATGGCTCATGTAATAAACTGTTATCTTAACAATGTTCTTCACTACTGAGAGAGACCGTGTGTGAGTGACCATCAAACTGCTTTACAGCAGTGGGTCAAAGATAGTGTTTTATATGAAGTACTGAGATACTTTTTCAAAGTACGGGGAAACCATTAACGGACACAACAAGAGACTTTCTCTCGTTTTGTAAACGGCAGCAATGGCAGAAATCTTACACATGAAGGCTTTAAAATAAAATGTTATATTTAAACAATTATAAAATGCTGGCCAAATGACACAACTCAAATATATAGGCACCCATATGATTAAATATATAAACCTTAATGGTGCCTGCCTTAATATGCAAAAGGTTAAACGGTAATTACATGGTGGTTTAAGAAGTGTTTACAGGGTTAACAGTCACTCACATTATCGATAATTCCACAAATTAGTCAATTTAAATATATACTATATGCAATACCTAGTAAATCACAATATATGTATATTATAAAGAATTCCAAACATGTGACACAAGTACTGCTGCAACAAGCTATGAATGGATATTTAGTGTAATTACATTTTGACTAACTTACCACGATCGTAATTTGTTAAAAGTTCACTTGTTTTATTTTGTGTTAAATGTAGATAGAATGCTCTTGTGTAATTGAAAAAAATCTATAAATCGGCTTGAGGCATAGTGTCTGTGGACAGAGTAATGAGTGTTAAGGGATCAGGTACTTCAGTCTGTTATCAGGATTAAGGATTGTGTTCACAGTAGTAGTTACAGTCCGACTGTAGATGTAAATCAGGACGTTTTTGACACCAGTATTGCTTTCTTGACCACCAGATCACATATCTTCTACTGATAATTAAATTATCACCACTAAAGATCATCCAAGAAGTACAACAAAATAAAATAATTAAAAAATAAATCTTAACAAATCTATTTGCAACACAGGTCAAAATGTGTGGATGTACAACGGTTGAACCATTGTTGACAAGGGCAGGTCAATGGGATGCAGAGGGGTCAGGTAAACAGATCATTCAACTTAGGGGGTATATCACATAAATAGCTGGTGGTAACAGATTTAGACCAAGATGATGTCAACACTTCCCAGAGAGATGACAAGGCCTTCCTGACACACAAAGAATGAACAGAGAAATGTCAAAACTGGACACCTAAAGTCAAAGCACATGTTTCGAAAGCCGTTTATAGACTGTGAGCAGACGTCTCGAAAAAAAGATCAAATTCTAACTTGTGGACAACAAAACGTCTTGACAACTGATGACACTGACCAGGATTTGGAATCCATAATTACGCTGGACTGGGAACTCTTTGACATCATAACATGTCGACAGATCAATCTCCCCATCAACTTGTGAGGCCTGGGAAGCAGAGGAATGGTCGATGTCACAGGGCTCAACATTGGGATGGATTACAAGATAGAAGATCAATCAGAGAACAGGTTGTAACTCACTTCCTCCGCTATTGAGTCCTTGTAGTACCTCAGACTCTGATCTGTGAGGACAAACCAATGTTTCTTCCACTGAAGTAAACAAAGGACAACAGGACAGTTTAAGTTACAAGTCAAAATAAGTCTGAACCATGTTATTTACCACTCCATCTTCATAGAGCTTGGTCATCCATCCTTTTTTGAAGTTCAGCAGGTCGGGCTGCAACGACAGAGAAAATCAATTAATACACATTATATAAATAAACATTTACTTAAGCCATTTTAACTGCACTTGTTAACAGCTCAGCACCTAATTGTAATGATGCCAGGACATGAGTCAACGCGAGAGACGGTCTGGCGGGAGAAGGGCTCTCCCAGTGAAACATTGCTCCGCACTCAAAGTGCTTTAACAGCGTTAAATTATTTGTGCAAAACTAAGTCTCCGATAGTTAACAATACCTTTTTTCTGCTGAACTTCACCAGGTTTGGAGTCACTGCCTGGCAGAGAGTCATCCTGACTAACTTGAGTTGACAAGCTGCTTTCCTATAGTCTCTGGGACATGAACACAGCTACGACTGCGTCGGTGCTATTTATATTGACCACTAGCAGTCGTGGCAGTAGAGTGTCTGCCTGTGGGTGTGTGGCTGTGTGGGTGGGGTTTCTGGCAGCTGCCGGACAGACCAACCACACTCTGACTGAGTAATCTCTAAGCAGACATATCAATAGCAGACAGGCAGGAGACAGTCACCATGAGAACCCTCAGCAACATCCGTAAATTAGATTTTGACATCAGTGAAAAACTGTAGGTTGACATTAGAACATGATCACAGGGTGACGCAACTTGAAAACATGGTAAAAAAAACAACAACTTTTGAATCAAATCATTTCAATTAAAAAGACCTACATCAGATCGGAAAGGGATTTATTTTCTGATAGAAGTTAGGACAGAGGAAGTGGAATGTACCATGTCACTAACACAAAAATACAGTGACAGCCCAAAGGAAGTCCAAATGTTGGTACGTACCGTCAATGACACATCTGTGCTCTTGCGATCTAGCGATTTGGCTCGTCTCATGTTGGCATAAGAAGAATAGGAGCCATCTTGACCTCTCCCAGCATCCAATGAGATCTCCTACAATAGCAGAGTCATGTTATGCTAATAATTCGGCCCTTCAAAATGTATTTGTCGATAAAAAAGTTGTTGTAAGTGACATACATGCTTGTTGGCAAGGTAGCGCCTCTCACTGCGTCCTTGTCTCTGGATGTTGTGGTTAGTTGAGGTCAGCTCATTGGGAGAGGTTATATCCATGCCTTCTGCAGGTGGACCTTCCTCGAACTGACCCATCACTTGAGGTCGTCTAGAAAACACAGTATTAATGACAAAGTCACTCAGAGATCATTTATAAAACTCAATATTTCTCTCATTGAAATACAGATCAGGGTTGAATCAGCAGACTTCTTTTTCATAAAGTCAAAACTTGTGCATTATTGAATGACAAATCTGGATAGATTTGACTTTTGAGCATGTACACATTTTTAATGAGAATCAGCAAAGTGGTTGATTATCAAAGGGATGATTTTAAACTATATGAATGACCAGCAATATACAGTCAAAAATGATTAGACCACCCTTGTTTGTAAAAATATATAGAATATAAAAAAAACTCTTATGATCATTTTTTTTATTATTTCCATCAAAACAAATACACCTTTAATCGTATCAGCCACTAAAGTGATATTCAAGAAAACAAGGGTGGTGTCATTTTGTCTTGCAGTTGCCGTACCCACTCAGGAGCAAATGATGCAGATATAGAATGAAAAAGTGAAGGATTGAGAAGTGACCACAAGGGCTCAGCAGTGGAACGGGTCGATCGGTGATACATGTTCAGAAGCCCATAGTACGTTAAAACCCAACTACCAGAAAGAATTATAAAGAGAAATGAAGACTAAAGGCATGCATGAAAATCAGCCTAATGGACAGACATAAGCAGCGAGGTGTAGTATGATTAGTTACCACCGGGTGGCACACTATAACCTTGAAAACCTCATCTCTAGTATGAAGATGATTTAAGTAAGCAAGGTAGTGTGGCTTAGACGACCAACTCCACTTGAATCGTCTTTGTTAATACAGCCAGACATTACTAAGCAGCAATGACTTTCATTGTCAAGTTAATTCGTATAAAGAGGAGAGCTAATGAATCAGGTGTAAAATTACATGGGAAAGCAGGCTTAAGCTCTATAAGCCGATCTCTATGGATTCTCACCTGCGCTCTTCTCCAAAGAGTCGAGCCACTTCCTCTCTACCAGGACTGCGTGTTCGTGCTCTGAGCATGTGATCCTTTCTTTCTGAACGAAAAGCTTCAGTGTGGGTCAGCCTTCGAGCCAGTGGCACGTTTGACAACAATGCATATTGCCGGTCTGACCGACCTGCCCTCTCACCAAAACCACTGACAGAACCAGGACTGCCCTCACGAGGGGGTGTACCACAGTGGTCCGAGTCCAGTGAGCTCTGCGAAGAGCTGATGGTGGATTGACTTGCGGATAGTGCACGTGGTGAGGGGTGGTGATATTGGGAAGCCCGACCGGGGGTCATGTGGGGTTCGGACTCAGAGAAGTACCTGGGACTAGCTGCTCCTATGAGGGACGAGGATGCTGAAGATGACAATGGGAGAGACTGGGGCGTCTGTGGAAGCTGCGACTGCGGCTCAGACTTCGTCTTCTCCAGGGAAAAATATCCACTTTCCACTCGTACCTTTCGTCCAGAACTCACACTGCCAGCATCTGAATATGGAAAGGAAACATCAACAGTTAGAGTGCCAAATAAATTCAGAATAAACACTGAGATCCATATTGTTGTTTTTTATGAATCCTGGTTACAAACCATCCTTCGTAGTGATGCTAGAAGAAGACTGGCTCTGGCTCAGCTGGCTGAGGCAGGAGGCGCTGCGACTGCACGGGATGGCGGTCTGGCTCCAGTGGCTCTCGTCCTGCCACAGTGTGGCACCACTCGTCGGGACATGCTCGACGCTGCCAATGCTGCTGGGGAGCGACGGACTGCTGCCTCCACTGCTTCTGGTGACCGTCACCTTGGCAGGACCGGGCTCCTGAGCGGGGATTCGAGTGGGAAGGAGTGGAAGGGAGGAGGAAAGGTCACAAATGGAGGCAAGGTCACAAAGGGTCTACACAAAATACATAAAAGTTACTTTCAAGTTATTAATGCACACAGATATATTTACAAGTTTGCTAGCGTGTAAACAGTGCTTCAAAGAATGATTTGGCACAGTTGTCAACAAATAGTTTACGATAATTTCCTTCAATCCTGTCGACACCATCTCATGTAACACTGCCTTAATCACATTTTAATTTAATCTTTTAATTACTGTGTAGTGCCTTCACTGGGTGAGTGAATAAATATCAAACCTTGTTTTTCTTTTTAATCAGCCACTTAAGGGGCCCCCGAACATTTACAACTACCAAAATGTAAGTGCTTGAGGCCAGCGAACCACACTAACCCCCCTCAGGTGAGTGCCTAGGAGACAAGCATTAAACAGCTCCTTCATAGTCATGTATAGAAACAGCTCTATATGTCACATCACTGTTGTTTACAGTGACTCTGTTAAGTGAGCTCAATATGCAAACGCCATAGTTACCCTCACCAGTACACCGTAAACTTAAGGACAATACAACAAATCTTCAGATATTGAGCTAGCTTTGAATTGGTCAACTAATTTAATGAATGATAAAATAAACCAATTTTATATTAAAAATAATCAACCTAATCTATACTTTGGAATATTTCCCTGAGACCGACAAATGGTTGTTGCTCAAGAGTTGGCAACGATCCATAGAGGTAAGACCTTGCATCATATTCTTCGTGCGCAAATGTTTGTCATAGTTTCTTGTCAAACATTTCTTCCTTTGTATTGAAGTCAGGTTCTGTGGCTCTACCCAGAAGATAAACAAATGTGGGAAGATATTATTAACCAGGGTTTCTGCAAGATCTTGGTGGTTGTAAAAATAAAACCAGCTGTAAAACAGAAGAGACTCAGTAACATTCAAGTGCCAATCTGTCATAAAAAAAACGCCCACATCTTTGATTTTAGTTTCCTCATGATATGAGCAAAAGCAGCTACCAGAAACTTGATTTTCTTGTTTGTTTGTTTTTAATGCATTTTAAGGTTTGACACAATTTGCTGCAAAACAGCACGACAACCAACTTGTGTCCAAACAATCAACTAAATAAAGACATTTGCCGGAAAACGTCAACCATCTGCCGTGTTTTTAATTGACATTTGCTAGATAGAAAGTGTCCTACTGAAGGTCATGGAAGTGTCACCACTGCCTCTCTGCAAATGAGTGGTTCAAACCCAACAAGGTCAGCGTGGTTGAGGTCGATGTTGTTAGAGAAGTCAGACAATGAACCTCAGAGGAAGTTTTGAGCACAAACTACCACAGCACTTGGCCACACATCAAAAATGAGGCATGGGTAGAGGGGATAACTATCCCTTTGTAGGTGGTCCCAACAATAACACATGACATGGCTATTATTAATCTTGTCACTGAAACTATTATCACAGTGATGCAATATTACACATTCTTGTTGTTTGACTTCAATTCTACCCACCAGGAGGAACCCAGACCGCCGCATGCAAACATTAATCTTGTAGAGACATGACAGGTTTTGGCCCCAACAGACATTTGATGCCAAATGGAAGCCACATGAATAGCTTGAGAGACATAGCCTCTTTCAATTACTCTTGAATGGAGCGGTGTTTTGGTTTCCTAATTGCTCTATTAGTGCAAATATACTTGTGTCCGTTTGTTAATATCCAGACACTCTTCTGTTTTTGAAACAGAGGATCCTTTTGAGAGCTCACGACGGGGGGCCAAACAGTACAATCAGCATTTACAGTATTTCTGTCATTCCCACGTCTTAGCAAATAATTGAGTGGCTTACAATAAAGATCATAGAATCCTAGAAATGGCTTGAAAAAGATAAAAATAGAATACTATATACATATTTTTCTATAGGTGTTTTACCTGCTGAGTAGGTGTGTCAACCTTGCGTTTCTTCTTTTGGATCTGTTTGTTGGTTCTGGGGTAAACGATAAGAGCCTCATGCCAACTGAAAAAAAAGATGAAAATATATAAAGAAATGTTGCATTAATGACTCACAGCTTCAGTAAAAACATGTAGCCTTAAGAGAGATAACTTGGGTAACTGTTGCCACTTTAAATGAGGCCTGGTGACGTCCAACAAAGCGCCACATGGGAGCCCGATAGGAGAGTAGGAGGTGTGCAATACCAGAAAATAACAAGAAGTGGGTGTAATGAGTCATCGTTTCCCTGCTCATGGAGATGACATGGTCGAGGCAACAGTGAATCCTGAATGTTTTACCAAAGAACGTTTCACATAATAACATTATTTAAAGAAAAGAAACATATTTTTAGCAGTTTAAATTTGCATATGTCAGAGGCAGGGGAACAAAACATTCAGATTAATCCTAAAAAATACCCACCCATTGATAATTTCTCTGCATTCAGCCCGAACATAGTGCTCCTTCTCAGGGGTCAGGATGCAGAGAGAGTTCTTTAGACCGGTTCTGGACTCTCCATCCATGATGTCGGAACACTGGTTCATGTTGATGATACCTTGTGGTAGAGTACTGGACTGCAAGAAACAAGCACGGAGAGAAAGGGTTAAATGTGGTACTCAGACTTCCAGATGGTCCTTGCTCACAATCTGCCTCGACATAGATTTCATGCCAGCAGTTGCAAACCAAACACTCCATTGCAATCAATGTTTTTTTTCATCCATTATCAATCATTTATTTGATAAAGAAAATGTAAGGTTTTAATGCAAAGATATGAACTAAACCATTTTTGTTGAATTTCTTCTTTTTTTTTTTTTACAACTGCCTTCTTAACAGAAAAAAATGGGGAAATTATGTGCAAGGTTAACAAGTGACATGTCCAGTGTCAGCTGATAGACTTCCATAGTAAATACAAATGAAAAAAATTGTGAATCTGAGTGATATTTCAGTATGCATGTGTTAAGGATGTTGGAACTGTATACAAGAATGATCAGAGAGTTTTACAGCTGTACTGCTATGAACCCTACAGTATCAAGATAAGAATCTGGATGAGAAACGTCCGACAACAGCTACCAAACATGTTTGACAAAGGAGTCAAACTGCTTATTCAGTTCCTCGAACTACACTATGCCCTGAGGCAACATAAAAACCTGATTGAAACGGTTATTCCCAGGATATATGAATTTGCGAAATATGGCATTTTAATTAAAATGCAGTCCATTGAGAGAGTTGCTTTAACCTGTGACGCACGATATTCGCTTTTTCTAAACAAGAATCTCACCAATTCTTTTTACAATAAAATATATTATGCTACAATTAAGAGTTTATTGATTTATTTTTAACATAAACCCAACACTTATGGTTATATTCGTAACCATGGTTCTATGAATGAGTGCTCTGCAGTTGCTATGGGTTTCCTTTGGAGGTTACCCATAGCGTGATGTAATACAGTTGAACCGTTTTCATTATTGAAGGGCAGATTCTGATTCAATTAAAATAGATTTTGTAAACTGGCGATGACACCCAGCCCTATAAAAGAGCAGTATGGAATAGTAAGCACATACTTGAAAGACACAGTTAGATCTCTTTAAATACAGAGTGAAGTTTAGTGTACTTTTCAAACTGCTGAGTCTTACTTTTATTTGCTCTTGGTCTGTATTTTTTATACACCATTGATATTATTAACATGCAGAATACTATTATACATGCTGATAACAAATGTAAGACATTCCCTGAAAAGAAAGATGAACATTAATTTAAAACAGTGGAATAGTAATCAAACCAGAAATAATCATCCCTGGTGTTTCACACACTTAACGAAGTATATATATATAATATGAAGACAGTGAATAGATGAATATCTGACTTGTACATTTTGAATAAAATTAATTTTTGCAGAGTTAATTGTTATACATCCGTCATCTGTCATGTCGTTAGCAAATATAGAACAAAACAGCAAAAAAACAAACCAACACACCTAGGTATGTGTAAAAGCTTAACTAAAGCTGTATCACAGGTAAATGACTGCGTCTCCCGCATCCTTCTGTATCCTTCAAGATAAACTACATGAAACATGAAACAGCTGAGATGAGGCACAATGTTTCTGACTTATGTCAGTGTGAAAAATACGGAGCAGTGGTGGTTTTTAGCCAGAGGGATTCTCGATACCTTCATACGTCGATAGTCCCATTCAAATAAAGGTCTCAACCAAATAAATGTTGATGGCATTAAACAGATAGGAGTCCCAGCAGCGTGAAACCCTACGTCTGCTTAACTGGTGAAGGTTTTTTAGGACATCTAAAGAGCAATGTTTCAAGTACATTTTATGATAACTGTCTCATTTGCCTGACGCCTGGAGGCCCGGTTAAGAATGAGGGACCTCTTCAACTCATGCGTCGTCTGTGCCCAATTAGAGCCCTTTTGCCTCAGTAAGTTACTTTATTTTGGTTTGAGATTTTTGTGTCCATGGTTTTTAATTCCACAAAGGGCTCTTCACACTAAGATGAGGGGTCAAGGCAACAGCCGGGAATGACAGAGATGGACCTTGGGACAGCTGGGCGAGGGCCTGGGCCTGCTTCAAACTGGACAGAGAGACAGGTGTCAGCTTGACCTGAGAGCTCTGTCATTCTCAGACTGGGTGCAAGGATGGAGTTATGGTGATTGAAAAGAAGAGCTTCTGAGGGTTGTACGGGGGATTAAGGGTCTCAAGTAGAATACCAGCAAGAAAAATACGTTTTTCGCAGACTATGACTTCGGATTGCTCAACCATCTGTCTGTGTAAACAGATCCAGAGTGCACTGCCCATGTGGGCTTGTCCTTGAGCTGCAGTCAGAATAGGATAAACATCAAACAATTTCAGATTCAGGGAGCAGTTGTGCAAGCAGATTAAGACTCCAGTTTCATAAGCGCACAAGATCTCCTTTGAATTGAAAATCTGATTCACACAGTCTGGAAACTGAAGCAAAATGACTTCACACACAGGACGCCGTGTCTTTACAGTTTAAAAGCAAGACGACAGATCGATTAAGATCAATCAATGTGTGAATGAAACTCTTAGATGTTCAACTAACCATAAAGACAGTAGTCAAGAGACAGGACCATATTATGGTACCTACATGCATATATAATTATAGTACATACATGTAGATGACATTGAAGTTCTACACCAAAAACATTCACCATTGCAAGAGTGGAAAGTTAAATCCTGTAGAAAAACCTCATGAGAACCAGATTTACCATCAAGAGGTGGAGTTAAGGAATGCAGTGTAAATATTTAGTACGAGTCGATGTGATGTTCACACAGTCATATCAGGTAAAAAGAGCTTGCCAATTCAACAGCATTTTCAAATCAGCACCTGTCCACATACCTACATTGGTCATGCAACTATTGTTATTGCCCCCAGACCAAGGCCCCATGAACCTGCAACCCTCCTGTCACCTAGCCTAGACAGAATCCTTCTCCATGGGCCACCATTCCTCACAATAGCCTCTTTGTGATACACCACCAGTTCACACAATGTAGGATTGTCAGCCAGCACAGTCTATCGAGACACTACTCTCCCAGCCCTGTTTAACCCGCTACAAGAAAATGTCCAGGAGACGAGAGACCAAAACAAGTGCCTTATTGTGATCACTACAGTTGGGATTATAGAGCTAGCATAATCGTATTCTATTCTGAAGTTGTTGACAAAATGACACGTACTTTTCTCAATGAAAGCAATTGCACTACAGGAGCGGGCAATTAATAATCATAAAAGCCATGTGACTGAAGTCTGACAAGTACTGGCCATCACCTTGATCATTGTTTTTAAGTCATTTCAAACCTCTAATCTCCACATAATGAGACAATATATTCATAACATGATGTTTTAATTTATCTTTCAGATCATCAAAGGCATTCTACATCAGTTGGGTTAGCCAGGTATAGTATTACTTAATTTAAATGAATAATTAATAAATAGAAGAACAAGTAACTTAAACTTAGCTTTTGGAAAAACACTACAATATAAAGCCTCTTGATGTGATTCTATTATGGATGTGCACAGAGTCAGGTAAACATTCAGAATAAACAGTCATTTATGTGTCTATTTTAGTAGAAAGTTTAAGGAATATTGACTAGTCTAAAAAATCCCAAATAGTCTGTGTTTTGCACTTTGCAAACACACAGGGAGTTCACGACCTGAAAAACTGGCACTAGGTCATATACGCTCACAAAAATGGAAAGCACGCTCTAGCCTTTCAAGTCAAACATCTTCTCCTCATTACTGATAACAGCTATTACACAATAAATCTGCCCAACAACGCGGGAAAACAGACATAAACATATGAATTCCGATGAAATGCCAACAACCAGCTGTGGGTAAAGGACCTTTGGCGCCAGTTGGATTGTTATCACCTGCAAGTAGTTCATTCAAAATCACGCATGCCATCTCATTCTCCGACTCAAAATAACACATGTATTTTGAGATTCTAACCTTCCACACAAAGCATAAAAACAATTGCAACCCTCTGTACAAAAATGTCAACTACTATGTTAAGCAAATCCAGCTACAACTTCAAAACTATATTCAAATAACATCATTAGAGTCTATATTATGTCTCTGTTTGAGTTCTATTCTACAGTCAGCTGACCATGAATTCACTGGCGGCCATGACAATAGTCTCATAGCAACAGGAGTAAAATCACTTCAAACGGTAGATGACCGCATTTCAGGAAAATTGACGTTGATTTTAGGAGGCCACCTTTCTGACACCTTTTTTTGAACAGATACTTAAGAGAAGATAGTGGGCGGTGAGAGAACTGCCTCTCTTATGGAGAGGTGAGAAGATGTGGGTGGTTTGAGCTGCATAATGAGACCAACACTCCACAAAGCATGGAATGCAGAGGAGGAGGAAGAGGAGGACGAGTCGGAGGATGAAGAGTATTTTGTGAGTCTACTATTACAGTATTGCTAACTTGGTGGACATAATATTACTTCCAGAAATGGTTGTAGATGTAGATCATAAAGTAGTTAGGAGAGGAAATGCCCATCACTCTAAAACTGTATATCCTAGATCCAATAATCAGTCAGAAAAAACCCTCAATGAACCAAATGTGAGATTAGTCTTGAAGTTGACTCACATGCTACAATGTCAGGTTGCAGATATGAGATGTGATACTTAAATAAAATTGGCTATATGAACCCTTTCTCATTGCATCAACATATAATTACCAAATTTAAAACACAGGCAGATGCAAAAGAGTTTGCACAGCATCGTGAATGAACGAGAATCAATTCAGTTGAAATGCAGGAACAGTTTGTGTCAATTGCACCTTCCCCACGAGGATCAATGGACATATCTGGGCCAACTGCATTTACGTAATGGGTCCTGTACACCAACACACGTTCAGAAATACATCACAAAGACAAGTAAAATGCCCCGAGCTGTGCTGAATTCAGACCCGGCAGTGAACACAATTATTCTAATTGACCAGGAAGATTATGTAGACTAATCGCCTATTGCATGTATGTAGGGGTTTGTGGAAAAACACAACTGTGGAGTAGCTGACATTCTGTGATCAAACACAGAGGAGAAAATTAAGACTGTGTTCAAATGTGTGTTTAGACGAGCACAACCTACAGTTCACAGCAACATCCGGGACTGTGTTTGAAACAAACAGCAGAGAAAACTATTGCATTACAAAGATCTGAACTGAGTTGTGTCAAGGCTGAAAACATACCATCACTTGCATCACTGAAAAATTTGTTTTAGGTCCCAAACGGGAATTGTCTTGTATACTGATGAATAAAAGCTGTATGAATTCTTCCCATGGTTGTGTGGCATTGTGTAATGGGAACAGTGACCCCACTGTAAATCTATTGCCGTTTACATTCCAGCAGATCAGTTCCGACTGAATCATTGGGAAAGGAAGGGCAAGGGTTAAACGAGAGAATCACATACCATATCTCTGCAGCACATGGCTCACCCACGACACACACTTGGTAAACAAGCAATATTTCAAGGCTTGCTTTGTCTTGACATGTGACCGCCATCACATAAAATGAAATATAAAACATAAATAGAAATCAGTCAACTGACCAAACTCGTGCAAGCATTAAAAATAAATCTGTGTATAGTAGTAGTAAAAAGGCCAATACAGGTTATCCAATATGTTATTACATAGAAGGACTTTGGTGGAGCATTGCCATCAAGAAATGATGTATTGTTTGTATCCCACATGAGAACACCACTGCCACAAACCTGGGGTTTCTGTACTGCCACCAAAAACAAATCCTATGTTGTGTTATAAAAGTGTCTGATTCTGATTCTGGCAGGGGTAGCCTAAACTTGATGGGGGAGCAAAGAAGCTGCTCTGGAGATCCAACACAGCTGCTGGGAGTCAGCAAAAAAAGGACCACTCACAGCTGTTAAAAGAGAAGTTCCAGAGAGCAAGGACTCTAAAAGGCCAACAATTAAAGAAAAGCTGACTCAGTAAGCAAGAGTGTAACAACAAAAGGTGAGCGCCATGGAGAAGCAGTTATTAGAGTGTGGGTGTTGATGGCGGGATCTAACACTGATGTCATGAATGTGTTGCTGTGAGTAACGGGGTCATTTACACCTACGTGACTGACCCGTGGGCTTTGGAAATTGTTGGTTTAGACACTTTTGATCAAAACATCTTGTACATGTACCATAAAAAGTATTAAAGATGAATTTACGAATAATCACTCCTAAATTAGAGTTTGTTTTAACAGTGTTTTGCAACTGCAGATACTTTTTAAATGACATCAGCATCCAAGTGCCATTTGTCATCGGCCCAAACACAGAAACATGAGTGCATATCCGCGCAAGCTTAGACAATCGTGCTGCACTTAAAAATAAGCTTCAGTACCAAACAAACGTAAAAGAGGGAAACGGACAGCTGAGTCTCAACCCATGCACCCCATGTCGTTTTATAGACAGTATACTGTCCGATTCTGGACTTGCTATTGCGAACTGTTGCTGAACAAAGGGACAAAACATGTTGCCTTAGCAACGCTGATTTAACTGTGTTAGGTCATTCAGGAAGAATCTAGCCCGTAGAACCAACTGCAAGAGAAGACTGGCAGTTTTCTAAGTAAATAGACAAAAACGCTGTCAATCCAGCTGTGAAACTATCTTGTATTTGAATTTTTAGTAATTGGAATACAAGCCTCTAAACCTCTTACACAGTATAAAATGTAATGAATAATGCAGATTAAATAATTCAGTGATTGTATTTAAAAAAAACATTCAGGAGAAAATAGCTTTGAAAACATACAATTCCTATTTAATATAGCTATTCAACTGTTAATAAAATGTTAAATTATGTAAACTGACTCGGTTGCCCACAACTCCTTGATAAACAAAATAGGAAGTCAATAAAACATGCTAGAATCATCAGTTATCTTTTGTCAAACAATGTGTTAAACAACAACTGATAGTTGTGTCTGCACTTTAAGGAATCGTATCACAGCAGATGCCAAATTTGAAAGATTTCAACTTGTCATGTTGGTGATTCCAGTCCAAAAACGTATTTTTCCTTCATCAAATATATATATATTTTTTTACAAGTGCAGATGAAAGACCACGCGCTGACTACATATGCACTGCTTCTTGGTAACAACTAGTATACCTAGCACAGTTAAACCGGCCAGCAATCTGGTCTCACAATTCACTTTTTTAAGACGGTGGGAAAAAAAGTTTCTGATTTGAATACACACATTCTGGACCAATTGTGCCTGGTTGACTAAAAATAACATTCTCAAACTACCTTGAGAGCAGCAGGAAAACACAAAGAATTATCTATCTAGTAACTCTATATCATAACTAACAAAAGGATTTAAACCCAATCTTATTGTAAAATGTTTTTTTTTGCACACAGCTCTCCAAACCACCCTTTCTTTGACCATAAAAGACATTTCACACAAATGTGGTGTCATGATTGTGATAACTCACATGAGGTGGGCAATTCCAACTTAATACCCTAGACATTCGGGATAACCGAGGCAATAGCCAAACTAAATAATTTTCCCCAAGCGCCAGTCCACATCCTGCTGGTTTGGACCGCAGCCCATCTGTGTTTGGTTTAAGTAAAGACACAAAAACCATAAAAATAGACACAGAGAAAAACAAAGGAGAACCACATCTCCTACGACCAGCATCCTAAGACCGAAACTATGATGTGGTTTGGAGCAACATTATAGTGACTCTACTGACGTTTCTGTGAGATACAACCGACTCTAATAGATATAGATTCAGCAGGGGAAAAACAGGCAAGTGAGTGAAGAGCTATATTTAGTGTTACTTGATATTTCCAGACACACAATTCACCCTGCCTGTTCGTTTTGATGCTTCACCTAAGGAGTAAGATGAAACAATAATGATGGACAGAGAAGAGGATATAATTAGGCTCTTTGTAACCGTTTCTTCTCACACTCAAAACACTGCAAAATCATATTTCCACATTTTATAAAAAAAAGTGTGTTTGAAATGGTCCAAGCAGGCCGATCAATAGTCGCCAAGCACATGAACTAGGCCACATTCAGAGCGGCCCATCAATTCACACAAGTGACCTAATATCTGATGTCAACAACAGAACAGATGCCTGGATTTCACAGGACAAGAAGTAGCTCTGGGTCCGCTCCACAACATGCGTCAAACCTTAAGCACAAAGTCAGCACATGACTCATAGTATCAACATCATGTGATGATTCCTTTTCACACCACCGTGATGGATTAACTTAAGGCACCTTAACTAGGCTGTGCCTAAGGCGGTCGTCCTGAAATAACAATCAAGACAATCATTTGAATTATTACTATAAAAAACATGGATATATTTAGATTGATACTTCTTGTTATATAATTAACAGTCTCTTATTTAGAATATTATAATGAAAAAATAAAAAGTTTTGTGAAATATACAATGGAGGATCAAGCAGAAGTGATGCATAAAGAGTGAACCACAAAATTATAAACATGCACATTGACTCACCATATCGTCCAGAGCGTAGCGAAGTAAGCCATGTTCGTATAATATGAAGAATCGTCTTTGCCATTTCTATATGAAAAATAAAATTGTGACTCATTAGAGTAGGTGACAAATAAAAAGAAAACATTTTTTCTCAAATTTCCAAGCCTTAAACAGCAAGTCTTAAGCGGCTCCCCTTAGATTAACCAGTCCCTTGATTACATTTGGATTACAGCCTGCTTGGCTTACAGTAGACAAACAGTTAATTCACATGTCGATGCTTACACCATAATATAAAAATGAACTCATGCATAAATGAGTGATGGTGCACTTTATTTGAGCTTTCAGCCAAGTGTTAAACAGAAGAAGTAGTTTGATCCTCTAAGGATCCAGTATGACTAGTTCTGTGAGGGGATAATAAAATAATACCTGGAGCTGAATGACAAGTTACATCATGCGTTTGATTATTTTGTGTAGAAAAGATTGCTAAGGTCCATGCAACACACCAGTGTTGTCACCAGTCATCAGTTCTACTACTACTACTTATTATATTCCATTTTCATTAGAGTAGAACTCAAAGAACATATTCCATTACAGTTTCAACCATTTAGTAAGACTACCTTTGCCTTAGTATATTATTGTTCGAAATCTGATTAAAAATAATCAAAATACAAAATAAAATAAGGTGGTAGTTGGTCTGGAAACAATTTAAATTATACTTTAAAACATAAAACTCCTTGCCTACCATAAAATTGCTGGGTTTTTAAGAGAAGATGCGACATGTTTTAAAGTGACTAGTGAAGTGCCCCAGTTAGTTTAATGCACTGTTGTTGTCAGTGTCAAACTGCTGCGATCTAATTCATAAAATATTACGATCACGTAATGTTTCCTAAAAACCATAAGGTGTGAACAGGGAAGAAAATGCTTTGGCTTTCATAAGCAACTATTCATTTTATGTTTTAACTAAAATGGCAAAACAAGCTTTCTAAGTAACCAAACCAAAAATATATCTCATTAAACAATGAATTACAGCTCTCTAGTGAAAACGAAATATCCATTTAAGAAAAATACCCTCAAATTCTAATGTGTTTTCCTGTTATTTGCGTGTTGGCCTGTGCGAGTCTGAGCAACCTGCACACCTCAGCACCATGTGCAGACCAACAATTACGCCCTCGCTGTGAAAAGCTAAAATGCCAGAATAGACGAATGATTGTGTCAAAGCAGCAGCAGACTGTCAACAACAGTTGAGGTGAAGAATCCAGAGGTGCTTTTCCCTAAAACCCATATGGAAACCATCAGTGCTGCTGTGAGAACTGGACTTTTCCTTCTCCTCCCCCACATTCTCCTGACTCCTCTTTGGGATGCACCGCCACAGTGTAATCTCAGCGCTGATAAAGGAAGTGGTGCAACAGAGCATGGCTCGCATTACATGATGCTAAGTGAGCAGGATTTTCGGAATAAAGTCAATATTGGGCTCATTATTGCCCGAGAACAAGGCTCCTACTGATAGACGTCAAAGACTCCCACAGGAAACTGCCGATTCCATGAAAAATCTACAGGAGCCAGATTACCCAGACCTCCTTTTGTCAGATGTCAAAAGTTGTTGTTTTAAGTGGTAAGACGACCTTGGCCTTCTCTCCCCATAACACAGCAGTCAAAGATGGGAATTATAACAAAACTCATCCGAACAAATTGTTAGATTTATTATTTTCAATTAGATGTTTAAACATGTGAATAAGTGGATTAGAATAGATATTTATTTTCAAAAGGAAAGGAGAAATCTGTAGTGTACATTAGTAGGGGTGAGAGTTACAAGAACAATATATCATACAAACAACAATACATTTGTATTATTGCCAAGTACTCTGGCGTTGGATAATTTACAGACAGGATTTTAATGGTTTTTAAGCCAAAATATGTCCAAAGATCAGCCGATGTATCCGCTCATCCTCAGTCATCGCCGAGATATTTCATAATTTCATTACTACTTTAGCTGGATTTGGATAATTTGGAGATTAAGTTAGATTGCAACACAAATATAAACAGGTTAATGTTTGCATGATTATTGTAAATGAAAAAATATATTAAATCATTTATTTTAAAGACACTTTCTATAAATATAAACCAAGGAAGAATTATGACAAAAACATCATAATCAAATAAAAAATCAATACAGTGCTGTTGATATCGATATTTTATCGATACATCATTACACAGATCAAATGGAGCATTATAGGGTTTTTCTATGTAATAAAATTAATTGTTTCTCTGGGGACAGCCTGTTTCAAATCACTAATAATGATATAAAATTCAATAATATCAGGACACAAAATATTAAATAGGAGGTATGCTGCAAGATATGTTTATTAACTTAGAGATCTATTCTCCTGCAAGTATTGTGTAGAAATATTGTGTAAAAATAAGAGGGTAAGTTGAAATTACGCTGCTTCAATAATTACCAATTAATTACCAATTTATAGTAAATTGCAGTAACTGTCAACATCTCTGAAAACAAATACTTTAGTTATCACTATTTCAACTTCAAAGATGTCGAATGAAAGCACTAGATAGATAGATAGATAAAACTTTATTGATCCCTCTGTATGTTATCTAGAGAATAACAGTGGTTAACCAAAAGTCGGACATTTTGTTTTTGTACATTTATCTGAACCCATTACATATGCAACAATGTATTGGAACTCATGTTCAACTACATAGACATAAAAAGTAACAATTAAAACAGATCATCAGTGTTTTATATAATTGAATTAATGCAGGAGGGGAAAAACCTAAAACCAAGCATATTTTTTTTTTTTTAATTTTTAACCTGGACCTTAAGAAACCACTTACCCGGGATTTGTGTAAAGGATTATCAAAATTCATTCCCTCGGGAGAAAGAAGCAGCCATCCTCCATAAACAGGCTTTGCCTGGTAAGAAGAAAATACAATTAGGATGTTTATAGAAGAGACCAAACAGAGATGTCAACATGTCAACACACAGTCCTATGCATATATTCAGTGGAGTTATGACCGCAGGATAGATCGCAACCTTTGCCAAAGACTGTGACGCAAAAACAAAAAAAAAAAAAACAAGAGGGGGAAAAAGCCACAACACACACTAAACCCATACAAACAGTTAAGATTAACTTCAGAGGTGTGTCACAATCACAAGCTGCCTCGAGTTGACTGCAGGCTACAATCTCCAGCTGGCCTCGTTCCACAAAACCATGCTGCCCTGGAAAAAAAAGTCCAACACTCTTGATTTTCACTGTGATCCAGTGAGTGGGTGGACTGTTGTGTGGACGGAGCAGCTTCAAGCAGAAATAAGCAGGAACACTGAGAGATAAGCGAATGAAAAGAGGTTATAAAAAGTCTGGCTGCCTCTGTAGCAAAAGAATAATCAAGTTACTGGGGGGAAAAAAAGTTGATAAATTGGGCTGTCATTTAGTCCTCAAAACTAAGCCCCTCTGACATACCTGATCTAGGGTCACGCTCACGGTCAGCTGTTATTATGTCACATTATATTCACGTGTTTGACCTTTAAATTCTCATTTTCTGAATCATTATGTACCTCCCTTTCAATGCAAGAAACTCATACAAAACGATGTCCCAGCCTAATCTAAAATGTATTTTAATTCACTTTTAGCACCAAGGAACATTACAGTGTTAAGAGGTTTGAAGATTAAATGTCTTGTCAGCTCCCTGACATCATTCGTTTTCATGGCAGTAGCACCACAGTGCATGAAATCTTGTGTGTGAGGTTAAAAATAAAGAACGTCTAATCAATACTAGCCACTGCGGTTTTAAAATAGCTTCATCATGGTTTTGTTCTCAGTCATGACTTCATCGCATGTGAAACCATCAATCTTAACATTTTATAAAGACAACTATAGGACCGAGTATTTCTTGGCCAAATTAATCCACCTCTAAAATAACACCTTCACCTCTCCATTAAGTCGTGGAGCTCTGAGGGACTATTTAGTCTAAAAGCCATTTAAAAAGCAA
The DNA here is from genome assembly GCF_982586985.1 of Callionymus lyra. Classification (NCBI taxonomy): domain Eukaryota; kingdom Metazoa; phylum Chordata; class Actinopteri; order Syngnathiformes; family Callionymidae; genus Callionymus; species Callionymus lyra. Next base: position 21,658,670 of record NC_141823.1, on the reverse strand, counting down.
GCATTTAACTTTTAAATGGGACTTAAGTAACTATTTGACAGCGAGATAGCCAAAGGGGAAAGTGTCCGTTGAGGCAAAATCTTACTGACAGAGTCGAGACAAGTGCAAGAAAAACAAGGACAGGGACTTGAGATCTATCATTGTTAAGAAGAAAATCACCTCATCTCCCCTCACATGACCTGACAGGGGCATGAGCAGCAAGTTCATCTGATAGAGACCTGGACCATATGAAAGTAGGTCAATGTTCACCCTTCAGTTGTTCACTGGTTAGACAGAGTCTAAGTGTGAGATAAATGATAAGGTCACATCCTTACATGACTGGATATTCACTTCGATAGATATCGAATACATTAGATATTGTAATTTAATATAAAGATATAAATTTGTTTATTGTTTAGATTTTGTTTATACTCAATAATATCTTGCTAGCACTTAAATAAAATGTACTAATTTTTCTGACCATTGGTACCGACTCACTTAAGTCGATAATGTTGACTCACACACAGTCAGACCCTTAACTTTCATTACTCGATAACCTAGGTAAGTTAGGTTACAGATTTTAGAGCTAATTAAGATTGGAGTTTAAAACGTGGGTGACTTTAAAGTACTGTTGTGTCTCTCCTTATGAAACTACTAACAACAAGGGAATTCAAGTAACCTAGTTTCCATTAGAATGGAGGTATAAAACAATTCTAGGAATATATACATTGAATCTGGTGACGGATTATACAAAATGTTCATTCTTTAAATAAATCTTAAATGTTGTTAAGTGGTATTAACCTAAACTAAAAGTGGTCTCAACCTAAACTTGCCATCAGTTTGATAAGCATATCATTGGAAGTGTAGCTTCAATATTACGAAAGGTCAGCGGTGGTAGTATCGCACTCTGCATTATCGCCAACTTTTACTGCTTATAATCCGAGTACATAAAGATAACCTCAAGATGGAGATTGCTCCTGTGATGTTGCAAACACCTCCACATAAACAAAACAGTTACAAATGAACTAGAATGCATGTTTGGAAACAGTGAAGGATCTAACCTACATATGAGCCACTTCAAATAGGGGGTTCAGAACTGGAGTCTATTGCTGCAGCGTGGTCAATACAAATCTCTAAAATATCATACGATATAATAATCATTTAATAAACTAAATAAATTGGATATGAAAACACTGGTAACTAAACTAAAACTGAACAAAAAGGAAAGTCGCTTTCTGAAGACAACCTAAAGCAAAAGTGATTCTTTTTTGTCTGTTTTAATGAAGTGTTGAGTGAAGATAAAAAGGTAAGAGTGACCCCCGTCCACAGAGACTGAAGAATGGGTGGAGACCAGAATCTCTGTGTGAATAAAGACCACATCTTGCCTTGAGGACAGGAAAACAATTATGACCAATTAAGCAAACACTCGCACTTCATGCTCCATTGACAGTGTGAACATCAAACATGGAAGGCGTCATTTCCCTTCCCATGATATACAGTTCGAGATGAGGATCAAACAATTATAATAATAATAATAATAATAATAAAAGACAAGTCCTCACCTGGCTCAGATCTTCGTCGTTGAGACTGTGGGACTCTCTGGGCTTGAAACAGTTTTGACATTTACTTTTGTTGAAAATGTTTGCTTGGAATTTGCGACAGGGATTGTCTTTGAGTGACATGGTGGATAAAAAAATAAATAAATAAGATACTTATAAAAAAAAAGTTGTGTTCTTGTTGTGTTGTTTAAGTGATGTCTGCGGCGGTCATCTTCTGGTCAACTTTGAACTCCACGACGCTCGGAAGTTGAGTCTCTGACTTGACTGACAGGTGCCACTTTTGTTTTTCCCTCAACTACGCTCCTCGAACCAAAAAAAGGTGTCCCGAGTCTCACAGCTGACATTCCAGGCCTCCAGATGACTGCAACGGGTCCCGTCCGCCTCCATAGGCGGAACGACAGTGCGAGCTCCTCGGTGTGCCCCCCCTTTATCCCTCCGCCCGCCTCACCACTGACACCATAACCGTTAAATATGTCGCGCTTTGCAACGTCACCCGCTCACGGCAGCACGCTATCCGAGTCCAGAAAACACGCCATGGTGGTGGGGTCACGTTGTCGTCGCGTCCATGTCGTGGGGGTTCCGCTCGCTGGCTCCTGGGGGGGTCGCAGAAGAGACTGCGGTCGATGTTTTTTTTTTTTCGTTGAAAATCCTCGCTGTGCCCGGACATCCAGTCCGGGGAGAAGTGGGAGGAGCTTTTTGCTTTGAGTGACAACTGTTCCCGCCGATCAGATGCTCGCGGTCGCACGGACCAATAGGAGGGCTTATATAAGTGAAAATGTGTGAGGGGGCGGGCTTTGAAGCGAAGTAACTCTTTTCTTCATCATAAGGAGGAAGAATTAAGGTGCTTTGGAAATGATAATAAATAAACGGACAGACTTTATGACGACTCTCTAGTCGATATAAACATAGTGAGGTCGTCATGTATTTTTAATAATTAATTTAAGGAACAAAGTTCTACCTTACCTTAAATTAATTATTAAAAATACATGACGACCTCAATATAAACACGTCGTCAATGTGTTTATATTGAGGTCGTCATGTATTTTTAATAATTAATTTAAGGTAAGGTAAAGTAGAATAAAGTTCTACCTTACCTTACCTTAAATGTGTTACATTTTTTAAATGACAAATCGATTTTAAAAAGAAGTGTTTCATTAGGAATAGGGTAAAACAAAAGGTTGTCTTTAAAAAAAACACATCAATTTGAAAAAAAAAGAAGAATTATGCCTACGGTGCAATAGTTTCAGTATAGATCCTCCCAATTTAACTTTGTTAAAAGTATTACATTACTTTTTAAAATGCATAATTCTGTTTCTGGAGACTGCTGTAGATGCTATAGACTAATTAAAATACATTTTATGAGGATCACATGTAAAGCTCCTGTCTTAAACATCTGGTAATAAATGTTTTCTGATCCTGATTTATGTGAGACAATTAGAGCATTTTGTTTTAGGAAGAATTTTCAGTATTAGTCAGATATAAGAATATATTCTCCAGTGTAACATGTTTTCCTGATGTAAAGTCTTAAACCTTTTAAGTAAACATTAACATTTAATAAATTGTTACTATGGCACAATTAAAATCAAGCTCTTTAGCTTTCTGGAATTTATTAACAGATTTTTTCTTTAGGACTTTTTTGCATTTGTAGCAATAAAAGTTAAACACACACATCTATGGCCAATTTTGAGTCAACAACTTGCCTCTATATCATCTACAGATTAATACTTATTGTTCCATTTACTGTCATGAGCTGCTGATCTTCTCCATGAAAACCTCTGTCGAAAAAATGTTTGTCATATGAAACAATATCCCGATTGTTTGAGATCTCTTTGAATGGAAATAAACGTATATAAAGAGATGCCTCGTGTCGTCCGATAAACTTCTGTCACTGTGACTTCCCACATGTGCGGCCCTCTCATCCCTCATCGTACCATAATCACAAAAGATTCCATCAGCAAAACATCCTCTCCAACTGTGTAAACATCATGTATCCTGAGATAAGACAGTCGGTGGGCTCTGTTTATTCAGCTGGTTTATTAGTTATAGGTGTTTATTTAGATGGATATTTGTTTAAACGCATGTGCTCATCTTCAAAAACATGAAGCTGTACATTGAACAAGCATTTTGTTCAGTGACCCATAACAATTAACTGGTGTGTTCTGGAAAATAAAGTTAAGTCAAATTTAAAACATTAGGAAAAAACGTTGGTTTAAAGTCATTTATTAACTATACATATGCATTTTGTAGATTAGAACAGAACATGTGCAACACTGGCTTGGAAGGAAAGGAAAATCATATTTTTTAAATCATAATAATTCCATTCACCTAAAAGCCACATACAGGAAATTCTCAAAGAGCAGATTTGAGCTGAATATTTGACGTTTATTGTTACAAGAAGGCAATGAACAGAGATTCTCACTGAGGCTTGAGAGTGATGGAGTCTGAGCCTGAAACGAAGGTCACTGGTGTGTTGATGCACCAAAGGAATCACAGACTGAACTGCAGGATAAAAACACCAAAACACAGACACCATGTTTTATCAAACAAGTCTGGGATTTGAATGAAATATTTTCGTAGCTCCAAGAATAATAAAAAAAAGAAGAAATAAAAAACAGGAGCAGATCTCTCTATTCAGATGGAGGTTTTCAATGAGTTTCAAGAGGCAGAAAGACCACATGAAAATCACATCTCCACTCTGACTTGGGGGTGTTTTTGGATTCACTGGATCATGTCAGGAAACTCTATTAAACTCCAATGCTCGGGTTCGAAATCCATTTTAAAAAAGAGCATAGACTCAAAACTAAAACCTATGTGCTCTACCGCCCTCTTGTGTCATAATAATTAAGTGTTTTTTTGACACGTTCAGAGCTTGTAGAATAATTAAGTGTTTAAACTTTGTTAGTCATTAAAAAAAACTATTCATTGATAAACAATAAGCCTTAAAGTCCATGACCAGAAGATTGTGTGGGTATAGAAGAAAATAAAGTAAATCGTGGAAAAATGAAGGAAGTATCTGAATCAGAGGCATGTGTTGGTGCACAAAAAAAAGAGAGAAAAGTAAGTGCTTTCAAGAGTGTGTGAATAATTGATATAACATGACTCGACCAGTTTTCAGAACAGACTTGCTTTCTTCTTCATGTCGTTACGTTTCCACAGAGGAAGAGTATTAAATGCTTTTATGTCCATGCCGAAAATTGTAAAGAAGGATTCTGGTGATAGGTGGCGCTGCAACAGATGAAGAGAGAGAGTATTAGCGCATATATTTCACAAATCTCCGATCTTGATTTCAAAGAGGATCCGTTAAATTGAGCGTCCAAAGGGTCAAAATATTTTACTCGCACTCGCCAGAAATCATTTATATTTTGATAGTTGATAAAGCAATTAGCTATTGAAAGTCATTATTTATAGTGCTTTGAAAAAAAATAAAAAAATAAATGAGGCCCAGGGGCCACATGCGACCCTCATAGTGAATTTATGAGGACCTCAGGAGGTTAGAGTAAGGTTGTGTATAAATGGATCTGATAGCTAACTAACAACATGTATTACTTTTAATTATTGATTTTAACATATAAATCCACCATAGCATGTTTCTTCATTTTCCTTTTTGGAATATTTTCCTCAATATAATTTGAAAGTAAATAGAAAAATATGTTTTTTTTTAAATGCCAATTATTAAATCTTATATTTTATTTTATAAAGGTTTTTAAATATAAAATCATGGCATATTTACATATTTTATCTCTCTTTATAGACCTTCTCCTTTGTTCCCGTTGGTTTGACGACCCCTTACAACAGTCGCAGTTCATAAATGAAATGTAATTGCCTTCCTCTGCTCTAGACCCAATTGATATAGCAAGTCACCAAAACATAGTAGGTGATCTAGTTTTTTGGCGAATGTTAAACAAGTATTAAATACTGTAGGTGTGTAGTACTCTTGTGGGCCACAAAAAATACCTGGACATTGGTTTGACACATGTTTTTCATAGTGCAGTAAAAGTACCTCCAGTCTTGTTTTGTCAACATCTCTCGGAAGCTTCACTTGTCGCCGGTTGTTGGTGGCGAGTACCTCATAGGGATACATCTGGACGTGAGAAGAAGAAGTTTTCAATAAGACAATGAATCCACAAACTCTTTAGAACATCGTTTAAATTAATAACTAAAAGAAAGAATCTTCCACCAAGCTTTGATTCTGTGAGTAGACTTCACACGAGAGCACAATATTAAAGGTGATAATTTAGTACTTGCTTTTGGCTCCAATAAATTAGGCAAAGAAACTCCTCTGTCCATTCCACGACCATGGTTGAACTACAGGATGAAGCAAACATGCAGCATGAAACATCATTCCACCACTTCAACACTTGTCTAGCAGCGAACCGTGTTAGTTTAACTCGTTGCACAGATCAGTGGTTGAGTCGAGCTGAATGAATGTAACATGAAAGTAGCTGAAAAGTCTCACCTTGAAATCTTGAAATGCGTGAAGAAGAAGAAAAAACATTTCAGAAATGAACTGAAAATGAACAACAGAGATGTCCTCGTCTACCTCTGTAGGCGTCGCTGCCACACCGGAACAGATCCATCGAGTGTTGCTTGAGGAGAGCCAGGAGGAAGAACATGTTAGGAACATACTGAGGTGGATCGAGGGAAGGGTTCCTTACAGGGTTGAGACCGTTGCATGTGTATCCAGGTAGGGAGGCGGTCTGAGCGCTGCTGCCGTCTGTTTCAAGAGGAAACGGAAAGAAGATGGGATTACAAAAAAAATCAATCCTACTGGATGAACTTTCAATGGAATGTACCTTGTTTGTAGATGGGAGGCTTGTTGTACATGTTGAATCCTTGGTCTGTGGAGAGATGAAGGTGCTGCTTGAGGAGGTTTTAATCAATACAACGTGTGCTAGTATGAGTTGCTCGCTGCATCATTGAAACTTGCTTCAGTTAGTAGTTGTATTACTAGTTGCATTAGTGGTAGAAACAAAAAGTTAGTTTTGCAGCTGTAGCGGTGCAGTTGTTGGTTCTATTCTTTTGTCTATTAGCTGTAATGAAGCAGCACTGGGAGTGGGTCAGTATTTTAAATCACGCATAGCATCATGTAACATTCTTTCTTTTTTCCTTATATTTTCGATAATGGATTCATTTAAAACAGTCATGACTCTTGTCGAAACAATGTTTTTAAACTTGCTTATAGCTGCTGGCACAAGAACATCTTGTGTTTTTTGATATGTTGGTTTGTTGTTTATTGCACATAGATGTGTATAATTAGAGTAGATGTAATAGTGTAGTAGATGTAGAAGTTTTAATAATACATTAATGGTGGTGTAAGTGTGGGTGGTAGGGAAAGTTGAGGTTGTAGTGTAATTTATTTCAGTCTTGGCTGTATTATATAGATGAAAAACTGATGAAATTAAAACACTAAGGAACACAAAAACTACGGTGATTTAACTCTTTGAAAATAAGAATAAAAAGAGAAGGCCCATAAAGGAATGAACAAGTGCATGTAAACTTAACAAGTCATTCATCCACCTTGGGTCATGTCCAAATTTGCCAACAAATTAGAAAGTAAGTAATTATTATCTGTAAAGTGCCTTTCTAGACCAGGGTCACAACACACCTTAACAATCAAAACAATATACAGTTAAAATATAAACTTTAAAAGGCCAAGACACATAAGACAAACACAGCAGCCCAAAGAAAATCAGGGAAAAGCCTGAACAAATAAAAAATATGTTTCTTGAAGGAGTCAGTAGATCATCAAACGCAGAGGGAGAGGAATTAAAATGAAAGTTTGTGTTTTTAAGATACCACACAGATCGACAGAAACAGAGGAAATGTCTTCGCATTGACCATCAAAACAACACTAGACTATTGCGACATCCAAAATA